>NC_056722.1:10303631-10526131 GCF_018831695.1 Puntigrus tetrazona | reverse complement strand
CGAGACAACTTTCACTGGAAAAGCCAGATGGGATGGTTTACTGTAAAACATGTCTTGATGATGGATTTTGTTTATTATGTATTTTCCATTTACTAGATGTTAATTTATGACCTGGATTGGCGTGGACTGCTTTTAAATTGATGTTTTTATTGGCTGTTTAGACTCTCATTCTGATGGCACCCATTCAGTGCAGAGGAGCCATTAGGAAGCAAGTGATGCAAGTTTCTCCTAAATCTTAAGACAAATTTATTTACATCCTGGATAGTCTGAGTACAATGTAAAAAAATTTTTTTAACCCAACGAAATTGTCAGATTTGGTTGGCATAATAATTTAGTAAAAAATACAGAAAAACTAAACATTTACTGCCAAAATTGTACATTTTACAGAATAAACTGTAACATACTGACAGTCAACATAATGGTGGCAAAAGAGAAATCCACACAAAGAATTGAAGCTCATCACAGATGAGCTTTGTCACAAGCAGAAGTATATACTACTATATAGAAGGAGCACAGAGTCATTCATGCAAGCACAAAACACCATCATGATACTTGACACACGACACTTGAATAATGCAATAAAAATTCATTAAACAGCAGAGAATGTAATACGAAGCCCAAATGTACATTGGCATTCTGGGAATATGAGTTTACAGTTTCTGACTGTAAATTATGCATTGATTTGTTCTATTTACATCTAAAAAACCCTGTGCAATTAACAGAATTTTACTGTAGAATTACATTAAATGTCTGGCTAGGTTTATTTTATTTTTTTTTTTTACAGTTTTTCTCTGAATATAGTACGGCAACCTACTGTTAACATTTACTGTTTTTCATAGTGTTTACAAGATTTTACAGTTAAAATTACACTTATTTTTTACAGTGTAACATTTATCCTAAAACCTAAAATCAGTCCACGCGGTTAAAGTTGTTCAACATTTGAATATAGACATTTATCAACCACACTTGAGCTGAAGTTTATTAAACCTCATTAATGACTATACATTTTTTCATGGTTTATTTAATTATTTACTTAAAATAACAAATTTTAAATACATCTCAAAATAAGTACTTGATTTATAGCTTGCAGCTCTACGTTTTAGACCATTTCTAGACAGCACACATATTATCGCCCCTTTTTAGTATTGATGAAATCACTGTGACATTCATGCTCTGACCTGATAATAATCCCAAACAATTAATAGCGCTTGCCAGTAAAATACTCACCCCCTTACAACCCAAATTCAGGGTCATCACAGCTGCGGCCTGATGCTGCAATTAAAGAAGACGAGCTATTCCTGCCTAATGATGTTTGTCAGACGGGCAGAGGATGTGTCTTTGTTAAAGTGTAGCCTCCGGTCGTGTCTGTATGGCCCTCGGTGTAGCTGTGCTTGTTTTAATTGGGTGCATAGAGAATGAGCCTGACTATGATTTAACTGGGAAATGACTTGAAGATTTAAATACGTACGAATTAATTCATCCAAAACGCAAGAGTTAGTGTTTAAGGAATATTCTTTTGTTCTCATCCGAACAGATAATGTTAGTATTCATGATCACCACAGATGTCTATTTTGACTTATTAATTTTTAGTTACCATTTTGCACATAAGAGGTCATTGTGGTATAAATAAAAAAAAGAGCGTTTGTTAAACCGATTTTCTGAAACGAATTGTCTACTTCCTTCGCAGTTTGGCTGTCACGTTGCGGTTGATATTTGCACGTGACTTCCACCATAACAACACATCAATGTCTATTTTACCTTTCTCATATCTGTAGTCCGTCCAGTGGTGAGCCAGAGAGATGACAAAGAGAGATATTCAATGATTCATCCTTACTAATAAACGTAACTGCATTACAAGATTCAGTAGATATGACTGTAAAGCAGTTCCTTTTATAAGGGAGGACGGACTCAAAAACTGGATTAAAGTAAATATACTTTAATTCACGAATGAACCAAAACAAACTGCACTGTACCTCTGCTAAAATGAGTCAAAAAGCATTCTACACTTACTCTAAAATATATCACATTTTATGCATGTGATGTAATTCATTTGAAATTAAGTTTGCACTTAAGTATGTTGTTGTAACTTACATAACGTCCATAATAAGTACTAAAAGTACAAAGCTTTACCACAGGAAAACTTAAAGTGCTGTACAGTATGTAATAAATTATGACAGTTTAAAATGCGTTTACAGAACTCTTTCTGCTAAATATATCCTAACTCTATACTATTCGTCAATTCGGTTTGTTGATGATTAGTTTGGGGACGAATCCCGCTATATTAAAGACGATTTATTATTAGCCAGCAAGGTAGTTTTTAAGTTTATAAATACAGGGTAAATAAGGCATAGTTATGTGCTTTGTAAACAACTATAAACATGCATGCTAATAATGAACTAGTTAAAGGTGCTGTATGTAGAGCGGTTGAACTAGGTACTGCAGTCCAAATTCAAAATCTTGGAGAGAAAATCTTTTTTTTTTTTTTTTTATTTTTTTTTTTTTAAACCCGGCTCCGCCTACTCACACGCAGGTTGCCAAATTCCAAATTAGGTTCCATGACTGAAGTGAAATCGCTCTGTTTTCAGCCAACTGGTAACCCGGGGTTCTGAAGCACGATCGGTTTTCACAAAACAAAAAAGAAGCCGACGTTCCGGGCCGGAACACACATTTTCAGTTGAGAATAAAAGACAAGCATTGTTTTTCGTATAAACAAGTATGTTAACTTAGCATGTTTCTTAAATATCTGCAAACACACTATGGTATTTTTATGCTTTAGTAGAGTCAAAATCCTACAGCACCTTCAATAGTAAAAAGTGTTTTTTAAAATAAAGTGTTGCCAGTTTGAGATATTGGGTTGATCGGGATATTTTAAAAGCACCACAGAGACAATGTTTACACTTTTCAGGGGAATCAACTTGTAGATGGCTTGCTTATAGCTGTCTCCACCTATTAAGCTGAAACAGGAGAAAACACTGAAAATCGACTCATCGACTCCACAGAGACCTAATGAGCAGACAGAAACATGATGCGCAGACCAGGGAAGCTGTAGGAAGACACCCAGAGCTCTATTTCCTGTTGCGATGCACCTTTTGTTTATAACGTGATCCTGGAAGCTGCTAGACATCAGCATATGGAGCAGATGGATTCGGTTGTTTTGATTCTCACCCTCGGCTGCTGTAGAGCCCACCCAAGGACTCGCAATAGCTCCGATGCTGATCTGAGGCCAGATATTAGGACACATCGTTTCTCAGTACGGCCAGCGTTTGACCCCACATGCTGGCCAACCACCACCCCGCTCCGTCTTGCCGCACGTGTCTGCTTTGCTCTGCCTAGATCTGTCGGCCCGCAGAAGCGGGAGTGATGGGCTGCGTGCTGCGTGCTGCTGTTCTATGTTTAGAAGCACTTTCAAAGGCCCTCCTGCTGGTTTAGACCGTCACAAAAATAGATCCACACCACAGCGTTATTGTTTCTCCGCTCCCAGGCCAATTTGAGGTAGAGCTGTTTGCTTATGCTGGCATATTTTCTAAATTCTGCCTGTGAGAAAGCATAAAAGTGCTCACACAAACAATGCAAAGCTAATTAAAGCAACCTGCTATGGGGATAATAAATGAAGGGATAGTTAATGAAACCTAGGGCTGGGCATTTACACCTGGAAGGTTTGTTTCGTCTAAACTCTGGCGTGATTACTCTCTTAGTATGGTTCACTTGAATAAGTGGTATTGCTACCATCTAAACCCTGGTGCACACCAAACAAGAAACCTTTTAATGGAATTTTGGTCCACTTCCAAACAAACTTGGCGAGACTTGATAGATGAACGCATCTAAATGAGCCAAAAACACAACGTTATGTCCTGATGTGATCATACAAGAGAATCGTTATATTGAATTATTCACACAGCACACAGCGCTTCTCCACCATTGATGAAATATTGCAGCTTTTCGCATTTTCACTGGTGCAGAAATAAACAAATGCTTATGTAAGCACATGAATATGTACAAAAAAAAAGGGTAATATGCAATCATCAAGATTTAAACGGCATATAAATCACAACTGCCTAATGTTTTTTGTTCAAAACTTTTTTTTTTTTTTTTTTTTACAAAACTTATCCACATTCAAGTGTTGATTATAAAAAGTGCTTCGCTTAAAAACATGGGGTCTGTTTTTATTTTTCCATTTTGCATTTTCCATATTCAAATATGCATACCTCAAAATATTCTGAAGGCCATTAAACTTGAGAGTTAAAAGCTGTCCAGTCAGGCTCTTTGTTTAGTGTCTTCTAAGCATGCATAATTTTTTATTTTTATTTTTGGTCTGGACCAAAAGAATCAAGACAGCAGAACTTCAACTATAAATACACTGATAGTCATTTTTTTTTTTTTATAATTTTTTTTTTTGTACATAGTTTGATGTTTTTTTTTTTACATGTTTGATGTCAGGGTTTTGTTCAGATCTGGAAATGTAAGTATTACGTTTCATTGCTGATAACCAGTTAGTATATCCTTAATAACATAATTTTCCATAAAATCAAAGACTTTTTACAATGTATCAAACCTTAGTCATACTTGTTCTTTTGTTCAGAAAATTTGAACTGAAAACCTAAAGTAAAATTTTCGCCCTCAAAAGTCCAGATGGTGCAGATTCAGCCACAAAATTATCTTCAAATAACAGTAAATGTAGCTGCATCTTAAGTCAGTGTGGACAAAAGCATATGTCTAAGTGTAATTTTAGTCAAGTTAGATATATAGAACCATTCTTTTATTTGGTTCATTTGGACAGTATCCCACTGATCTATGGTTTTACTGGTCTAAAGCAGGTTCGCCACCTAGTCCAGACCAATAGTAGAATTGTTTAAAAAAAATGTATATGCTTCTGGAGAAAGGATCGTATGAAGATAAAAGAGTGTCAAACATCAGTGCAGTTGGAGTCCTATTATTGGTCGAGGTGTTTGCTGGGACTCAGGCATGTGTACGCGGATGGACCTCCTGGCATGACAGTGTGACGCCGCCATTAAAAACCCCTAGCTCTGAGTGTGAGCAGTGTCACTGGGCCAATTAGCCTGTCACACAGACAGACAGACAGACACACACAAGCGCGCACACACACACACACACTGACTGACAGCTGCCACAACTGTGCCTTTGACATTCACAAAAAGACTAAAAGGGAATGAGAGAAACAGGGAGAGCATGCAAGAAACCGGTGGATGTCTGAGGGTCACTGTGATTTATGGCTGGAAAGTTAGATTGATTTCACCTCTGCAAGCTGCGGGTCAGTGTTGTAAATATATTTTGTGGTCATTTCTGACGACGCAAACGAACATCAGCGACTGCCCGTTTTTATCAGCAGCCTCTGTATATTTCTCATTCATTTGCTTTATAGGCATTTCGAAATATTATTCAGTAACGTACTAATGTGCTTGAGCCAAACCAGAAAATTAAAGAAACATTTTTGGAAGTATTTGGTAATCAGATCAAAAGGTTAAAGAGAATGTATTAAACCATTATTTATCTCTCTCCCCCCCTCCCCTCGTAGGCCAGTCGCCAAAATGTCAACAAATTTTTACTATTCTTGTGGAGACATTTGGTCCCCTCAATGTAGCATAAAGTACACACACACACACACATTGGTAATTTAATTTCACCTTCTCTGGCAGCGGAATATCAAATATCGCTGTGACTCTTTCTCTACCAATTTTCTTTCTTCTTTTGTTTGAAAAAAGTTTCCCATCACCTACAGCTTTTCTCATAATTTCCACAAAACTTTCATATTTTCTTATACGAGTATCTGAACATGTAATATGTCAAACAAAAGAACAGAACTTCTGCCATTTTAATCTAGCTCCTTGCATTCTTTTTTATCAGCACTTGAGTGTGGGAAAATTTTCATTAAAAAAACATTTCCAAGTCTGAGAAAATGGCATTTTTAGCTGTTTTCGGATAAGATTCTTAACAGTGATCAGAAAATGGCATCTTTTCCATTAGCTTTTTCAAAGCTTCTATAGTCCTATACCACTTTTTGTATATATTTTATTTAATAGCGTTTGACAACTTTAATATACACTGTAAAAAAACAATAGTTGTTTCATAAAATGTAATGTGGGTAACAGCGGGTTATTTCAGGTTTTTACAGTGTATATGCTGTTTAATGTTAGATGATCGCATTTATACGCATTCATCTGTGCGCATATATCTTCCTAATTTCAGATGTTTTATAATAATGTCTCCTACTGTACAGAATTCCATCAATGGCATGGAAAGACCAAATTATCGCTTTGTAGCTTTTACAACAAGCTTTGAAACATCATAAGAACACATTAAGATGCTAGTGTTTCATAGCCGTCTGAATGCACAGAGCAGTAAATATGAAATATATTAGATGTCGTAAACGAGTTTCGAGTTGACTAAATGAATGACTAGGAAATCTTTGGTCGGAGCTCCTTTATCTAAACCAGTCCCTGTATCCCTATAGTTTTAAGTCAATCAAATGTTCTTTCTAGCTTTCTCGCTCTGATTAAAAGTGAACAGCGCGAAGGTGTGTAGAGCTACTGAATTCGTCCTGCGTCCTCCCAGCGGCTTAGATCTGCCAGCGTCTGTGTCTGCGATGTGTCTGTCTGGCTTTAATTAGGATAGAGTGTTCCCAGCTGAAACTCTCACCTGCTCAATACCTGCCGTCAGCTCAAGCTCTGTCAGAAGACCCTGTCCTTTCCTCTCAGCGTGGGCCAGAGTCTGTTTCTCTCATTTCAGGCAGAAGCTGTTATCAGTCGTGTGATTCCTGAAGCTTTTATTGCAGGAATTGACTGAAGCTCAAGGGGTCAGTTCCTGGAGTACACAATGAATAATATTGCCGTCTCTTTACTGGAAGTCAAGATACGCTTGATCTCGGCCTGGCCAAGGATAAATGCCATAGCTCGCAATGTTACGGCTAGACGGCTGGAGAATATTTAGGACGGTCATAACCACAATAATCAAATTAATGGCAAACCAATGAACATTTGTTCAGCTTTTGTTTTGAATCTCCCAATCTTGAATATTTGGTTGCAAGGAGTTGATTGAAATTGTATGTTCATTAATTCAAAATAAATGAAGAAATAAAATGTGTTATGGATTGTAATCTATTATACTTGTATAGTGTTAATCCCATATATGTTTTTAGCATTTATGTAATATGTATATGAAAAAAAGTATAACAACTTAAAATATTTAGTTTTAAACATTGAGTGCCTTAATAGTGCATTATATCTGCTTTATAGAAAATATCTTAAATGGTATTAATATGCTCATTTTTAATTCAGTAGGGTCAGTAAGATGTTAAATTAATTAATTTAAAATGAAAAGTAATTTAAAATTAAATTGATCAAAAGTGACAGTAATGACTATCATGATGCTAAAAACAAAAATCCGAAGCCGCAGATTGGCGGCTAAAAAATAATGTGCTAAAAAAATACAGCTTTGCATCACAGGAATAAATTACATTTAACTGAATTTGTTTACTTTTACATTTGTTACATTTAAAATATTTTTAAATAAAGTAATTTCAAATTTATATTTAACAGTATTGGATATTTAACTAACATTTCACAATACATTTTTTACTGTATTTTTTTATTAAATAGCATAGCATAAAACAAACAAACAAACAAAAAACAACTTACTCTTGACTTTTAATCAGTTGTGTATTTTGGCAATGCAGAATAATAAACTTTTTCTACCCACATGCATTGCTAATTACAGGTGCAAACATAGCCAGAAATAAAAATTGATTTTAAGCCAGATAACTCTCACCGTGCATCATCAACAAAAACGTCCTCACTCCAGATAACCTCCTTCTGTTTACTGCATACTGAGTGTACTTAGGTCATTAAAACACTCTTTTATGCTTCAGCGTGCCAACAATGTTTTACTGTTACTGCCAATATAGCCTCTTCAAAACACTCTGCTGAAAATGACTTCTAATTTATATATTTATAGTTTAACTTTGAGCCCGTAATGCTCTATGGCCATTTTCCTTCGGCTATCTGTCTTCAAACCCTGATCCTATAGGAGCATGAAAGACCGAAATAGAGCCCTCTTCTCTCTAAAGATGGATTTGTGTAAGTGTTCCACCATTCTGTGCTTCATTAAGGCCGATGTCCCTGCTGTTCTGCTCAAATATGAAGGCTTTGGCCCTTCATAGCTTGTTAAGTGTGTACTGGAGTGGATCGGTATTGAGCTGGGGTCAACATGTCTGCTTTGGGCCCTGGACTGCAGTCATGAAACACTCAGGCCTGAAATACCCAGGATTATGATTACACACTCCCGCTTTTGACCTATCGTTTCACGAAGCAAACCTATAGATACAGAATTCATTTTCTTTTTGAAGTCAGCAAACGAGTCTGTCTTTAATTCAGATATTAATTACGTCTTGGCACACGCGAGGAGATCTGTGCCAAAACTGTCTTTCTTTGAATATTATATATCAGAGGCCTGTTTAAATCAGTTCAGTTCTTATATTAAACCTGCTGAACAGCTTGCAGCCCAGCCCTCCCTCGTGGCTCTTCGCTATTAGTAGAAAGTTAGTCCTCTGTCTTTATTGAAGGAGAAGAAGCTGTGTAGATCCTATAATTAAGCAATAAAGTACAAGCTATACAGGCTCTGAATTTTTGCTCTGCTGTGTACTGCTCGCAGAGGCAGCTACAAAAGCATATTAATTGAAAAATAACACTGTAGCTACGTTTGAAATTGTATGTCGCCGGTAGGTACTATACTTGGTTTGAAACTTACTTTATTGAAGAAGTATTCTGCAGTACGAATATCACTTTTTTTTAGCAATATCGGTGCTAGTAGGTGTATATTTGGTTCGAAAAATCTGGGGTAAATGTAGCTAATAGGCTTATTATTATTATTACTGACAGCTATATTGCATATTACTAGTGGGCGCTAGATTTAGTTTCGGAAGTTTGTTTTGGAAGTACAATATTTAGTACTGTAATATCTCATATTTCAACCTGATCTCATGGAAGAGCGTATAAATAGTATGCCAAATAAAAACAAAAACTTGTGGTATTTATATGCAAAAATTATCTTTGACATATGCTAATCAATGGGTGGGGGGTAGATGAGTGTCATGTTTGCCTTACAACCGCGTATCAAATGCACACCAACAAATTTCGTACCATACGCACAAGAAAACGTATTATATGCATGCTAAATTAGTGAATATCAAGTCAATTTTTGAAAATGAATGAAGGATGTAGGATTTACAGATAAAACTACTTTTCACCTAAAATTGCTATTAAGTTTCCATAATGACTACAAAGAAACCTCAGAAACCTCTTTACTGAATCAAACCTTTAAGCTCTTTTAAATCATATACACAAACATCCTGTATAAATGTTTTTTTTTTTCTCTGTTTCTAGAAACTCTTTTATATTCTTTCCTCCTGAAGGTATATTACTCTCTCTTTTTTCCACAGTGTTTGCCCATCCCAGGTCATGGATTTGTGCTGGACAAGTATAAATGTCACTGCAAGAGCGGCTTTTATCATCCAAGCAGAGTTGCAGTCAATGGTTTTAAAAGTAAGTGGTATGTTAAAATGTTATGTATCAGTGCACGTGTATTGTTTTTTAAAAAACATTAGATCTCATACAGCAGATTTTTAATAGTATACTGTAGTATGTGCTATGCTCAGAACATGGGCAGAAACAAAATATGAACTTAACTGCCACCACATTATTGATATCCTGTCTGTCCATATGTTTGTCAATCTCTGTGTCTACACACATCCTGTAAAAGTTATACATTTCCAAATGCTTATATATTTCCAAATGCTTTAGCACTTGATGTTTCTCTTTTGCTTAATTGGCTTCTTTATTCAGTGTTTAAATCCATTGTTTAAAATGATTATAAATATTTTATTATACCCTTTCAGACATGCACAGCAAACTTAGCACACATGATGTCATTTGCCTCTAATTTGATTGGAGCCCTACAAGACCACACCCCTTATGCTTAATTAAATTGGATTTCTGCACAGAAACCCTTGCCGCTCTAGGGTATTCCCACAATGAGTACTACAAAAACACGCAAAAGAGAGAGAGAGACATGTGATGAACAGTATGCTGGCACTATCTGGCCCTCAGCAGGGGCCCCAGCACAGTTGCCACCCACAGGGCCCTCTTTCACACCTCTCTGAACACAACAACACAACATTATCTAATTCTAATTTGTTTTAATCTTTCATATGACTGTCACAAAACTGTTAAATAAGGTTCAATTATTTTCCATTATGTGTTTGCATTGTGAGGCTGGCCTTATGCACTAAGGAATTAGGCTATGTAAGACTACTCAAAACTGCCTGGAGCATTGAATAGTTTGTAGTTGAGGTGAAAGTGTTATTTGCTTTAAGAACAGATTGTCAAGCTATATTCCTTCCATACTGCGCAGAGAGAGGTAGAGAGGCAGACAGACATGTGGACATCACCACAGGTCCTCCATCTGTGATAGCTCATCTCTGGATCTCCTCCAATGATCTCTGATAAGTGTGTTCCTGGGAGAAGTTGGCCGTCTTCCGGGTGTTTCTCTTTTATCTGCTTTACCGAGCCATCCACCCTTCGGTTTTCTGGATAAATAATGCTGACGTCTTATAGGCCTTCATTATCCCGGTTTTGATAATATTTTGTATACATATAGTCTCGCGTCATCAGTTAGATTTTATTACATGTATCATAGTAAGATAACGTTAAGCTAAAATGAAAAGTCAGGCCCTCATGTTGTTCCAAACCTGTATTACTTTTTTTTGGTTTGAGAAACACTTAATTGATATAGTTAACCCTGGTAGGTAAACCGAATTCTGGGTTATGTTGTTTTACATTTCAAATAAATTACTCAGGCTTAACCATTAATCCTTGGTATAAATTCCAGTTTATTTCTTTAACTTTTTTTTTGCATATTTGCACTGCCAGTGCTTTTGAATTAACAAACGCAGCATACATGACTGCTCTAGCATGGCATATCTACTTATTATATACTGCTTTTTTCTCTTATGGGCTTTAATAAAACAGTAAGAATAAAAGGGTCTCTCTTTAACTCCACCTGTGTTTCTTCCCCATTTGACGTTTTCCTCTTAAATGCTGAAACAACTGCTTACACGATGTAATGTGATTCTGCGACTGTCTAAAATGTGTGATGAGGCTCGGGATAAGGGTTTAGAGGGTTTCATAACTTTGGGTGAAATGCTCCCACTGCTAAACTGCAACTGTGAAATGTTTCTTTACCTAAGATTGAAGCTGGGTTTAGAAGGATAGATATATCATACATGTAGCACTATATTCAGAGTCTTCTAGTCACCCTTGTATACATTCAAACGTGAGTCATTAGGACAGGTCAGACCATGTTTGACAAACTCACAATATAAGAATAAGATTTAGGATATAATAAAAATCAAACTTTTTTTTTTGCTGTTTCTGGCTGTGTGTAGCACCTACCGCTCTTCAAATCCTTCTTAAGAATCCTGGTGTTATAAACAGTCAATAAAACTTTCCGTGTGAATAGTGAATATAAAAATGTAATAACAAATAAAATCTTTCACAATTTAAAACAACTTTACAAAATGTCTGCTATTAAAGAAGATAACTACTGAATATTGGGCTGACAGCAAACCTGCAGCCTGTAAGTGACTGTCCTTATTCGCAAGTAAAGGTTGAACTGTTAAAAATATTACAAAATCTATTTTTGTGCATTTACGTTTGGCAGACCTCTTTATCTAAAGCGACTTTACATTCCATTTAAGTTATGCACTTTTTCAGTTCAAGCTTTCCCCAGGAATCAAACTCATGGCCTTGCAACATAAAATCCATAAAAAATGCGCATCACCATTAAAATCCCATGGTTAGTTTCACTTACTGGTGCCAACAACTACTTATTCTGTGGGTAATCACTGATTGCCATTGAACAGCTAATAAAAAAGAAGAATATTTTGAAATGATTTCTTAGTGATACCTCAGATCACAGCTGGATTTTAAGAGACAGTAAAACTATTGAATACAATGAAATTGTCGTCATAAAAAGATGTGAGATTTGTAACTGAGGCAGAAACAACCGGTGCATCAAAGTCACGGCCCAGATGGTGTGCACACACCCATCCACCCTGGCTAGCACATAAAACGCTGTGAGTTGCCTACTGATGAGACCACCAATGACTGGAGGGGAGGGTGGGATGGACCACTTTAAATGTCACGTCTGTGCTGCTAATTTCACAATTATTTGCGCTTTTTTGTTGGTGTGATTGTAATGTATGCAAATGCATGCGAGTGCTAAGATGCAGAAAGTGAAGTGCAATGCGGTTGTTTAAACGAACATGATGTAATATTATTTGATTTGTTTTCCAGGGAAAGCAACTGGGAAGAGCAAGGAGAGTTTGCCACATCACAGGGATGTTCCAGAAAGTTCCAGCTACTGTCTGCCCTGCCAAGAAGGCTGTGCTTTCTGCAAGGACGACGCGCCCTGCGTGGCCAGGGGTGAAGGCGCCCTGCGTATGGCGGTGCTCTCCTTCCAGGGCTTGTGCATGCTGGTGGATTTCATCAGTATGGTGCTGCTCTACCATTTCCGCAGGAACAAGGTGAGCGCTTGCTGCCGGAGGGAGCTAATTAAGATGGCAACTGTTTCCGTGAAGCACATCCTGTTCTTATTGACACCGGGGTGTTTCCATGCTGAGCTACATTACAATTAGTCACTTGTATACCGAGCGTACTGTATTGTACCTGATAGGTGACATTTTATTCCCTGTAAAATTAGAAAGCAGATGGTTTTGAGATATGTTAGAGTTGAAAGGGTAATCTATATCGTGCAAACCAGGATTATTGGAAGTACATGCTACATTCACATTACATATAGTCATTTAGCAGATGCTTTTATCCAAAGCAACTTACAATTGGGGATAAAGTGATTCATCATAACATCATAAAGTGGTAGACAAGTGCTCACAATAGACCTTGTTTAAATAAGTGCAAGCTGAAAAAGGAAGGAAAAAAATAGTTTTTTTTTTTTTTTTTATGAAGAGGTCAAATAGCATTCAAAGAGACTAGTTTTCAGCTGTTGTTTAAAGATTGAATGGGATACAGCATTCCAGATGGGGGCAGAAAGATCATTCCACCATCCAGGGACTGTAAACGTTCTAGAGAGTGATTTTAAGCCTCTCTATGATGGTACCATAGTGTCGCTCATTAGCTGATCTTAGACTTCTGGAGGGGATGTAGATTTATAATAGTGAGTGGAAGTAAGTGGGAGCTGAGCCTGTCTTGAGTCTCAGTGTCTTGAATTTGATGCAAGCTGCAACCGGGAGCCAGTGAAAGGTGATAAGGAATGTAACACGGGCTCTTTTGGGCTCGTTTAAGACCAGTCCTGCAGCTGCATTCTGAATCACTTGTAAAGGTTTGACTGAGGTCCAGCCAGAAGAGCATTGCAGTAGTCCAGCCTCGAAACGACAAGGGCCTGGACAAGAAGTTGTGAAGCATGCTCTGTTAGAAAGGGCCTGATCTTTCTGATGTTGTGTAGTGCAAACCTGCAAGATCAAGTGGCCTTTGAAGGTTAGTTGGTCATCAAAGATTAGACCAAGATTTCGGACCGACGAACTTAGCTGGATGGTCAAATGATGCTGTAGAGTTGGAGTGGCAGGAAAGACGAGATGCTCATTTTTAGCCAGGTTGAGCTGTAGGTGAGCTAAGGTTGTGTGGCATAAGAGTAGCAGTGGTAGGAAAAATCATGCTCCTGTTTGATGGGACCCAGTGTAGTGTATGTGGAGAAGACGAGGAGTCCAAGAACTGATCCCTGCAGAACCCCAGTGATCAGTTGATATGCTGTGAAAACCTCTCCTCACCAGGCCACCCTGAAAAAGTGGTACATATTTATTTTTATGATACCAGGTTGAATAATGTTAATAATAACTATACTATACTAATCAATAATACAAGTTTAGTTTCAAATCAAATCACTATGGCAAAAGGTTTTCTTTTTTCGGTCGGATATAATATTGCGCAAACAAGTCTTACTTAATTGATAATCAGCATTTGTAATAAAAATTTTACAACAAGGAATAAAAATTGATCCAATTTTTTTCTTCCTCTAGTGTTCATTTTAGATGTAAACCCTGTGAATTGTACATACAATTCATTTAGAAACACATATTTCCAACATCTTTGTTTCCATCTGTTAACTCTGCTCTGTTGAGTGTGTAATTAAATTCAACATAATTGCAATAGTACAAAATACTAATCACTGCAGGTTGTCACTTTTCACTTTGATTTTACTTCAAAATGTTATGCAGCATGTCAAGGAGATAGGAGATATATTTAACATTTTAAGCTCATATGACTTAATTAAAGAGATATTTAGAGCAGAAACGGGTTGAGACATAAACGATGTTGATGACAGAGAAAATGGAGTTTCCGGGAGACTAAATGAATGTATTGAACCATTAGAGTGAAAGAGGAAGAGGAAGGAAAAATAGGTGTTATTTGCTGCAAACTATTAACTTAGGTAAGGAAAGGAAGATGTCAGTAGTTCTTCACAGACGGATCTTATTAAGCTACAGTGTCAAGGTGTTTTCCATTGCATCCAATCTAAGGAGTACGTCAATCGCTTCTCAAGATTCAGTTTAGCTCAAATGGACTTGCTTCACACAAAAAAGAACCTCATTGGTTGGCGCATGTGAAGAAAGCATATTTTACCCTCATAAAAATTTTCGGTAAATTTAGCTTTTAATTTAGTTTTTATTTGTACCTGTTCAATTAGTCAAATTTTAATTCTGGACTAAAACTGAAGTAGATTGAAGTTGACAGGTTTCCTCTGGTTACGCATATATTTGAATAATTTTAGCAGTTTTAGTGATTTCTGTCACTTATGGCAAATGCCAACATGATTCAGCTGAAACCTGTAATTTAACATTGACCTTCTCTTCGATTACGTCAGTTAAAAGCATTTAAACTTAAGACTTTCTCTCTGTTAATTATAGGTTCATTACGATTTTTTTCCACTTTCAGGAGGAGGTCTGTACAGATTAATAATCCGGACAGCTATTGCTATAATTAGGACATTATTAATGTATATGGAGAGTATTTGAGCAGTGTATGGAGCACATGTTACTGTCTCAGCTTAAGCAGACATGCAGACTGTGGCCTGAGTAATAGTAGACTGGATTCACACTGACTGCGAGGAAGGTTCATTAATCCCTGCAGTGAGGCGCCGTTTAGGCTGTCGATATGTAGGGCACTCAGTTTTGATAGTGCCAGCATTTTAATTTACTCTGGAAGCATGCTCCGTCTGGGCGCTGCCTGAAAGCGATCCATAAATGCTGGAGAAGTCTAAATGAAAGCGACAGAGTTAGGATTAGAAATTTTATTCTGTTTCAGCTCACGCTGTCAAGTGCTTTCTATTGGCCGTTTGATTTCAGAAAGCATTTGACAAGCTCACCTGTTGCCTGTTAATGGAATTCTCATTTTCTCCGCTTCAAAGGAGACATACCTGAGCCCGCTGGCCAAAATTAAATATACACGGCACAGTGTCACACACAGAGAAACAATAATAATGAATAAATTAATTGAATAAAAAAATAGACACCTGTTTGTGCGTTATGTGAACACTTTTCACTTCATTGATTGGTATTTGAGTTTTCCTAATCTGATATAGCATTTATTAATTAAGAAGTTGTCTCATTTTATTTACACAGGACCGTAAAGGGTTAAAACATCAATATTGTAACTTATTTGTAACATCTGAGATTTTAAATTCGTGTTTTATTCACTGTGATTTTGTCATTGCAAATTTTTAGTGCAACCTTCACAAACAACTGACAACTGAAGTTTTCAAAAGTGACATGTTTGTACCTAAAGGGTCGATTTTGGTACCTTACAGGTACATATTAATACTTAAAGTGTACATATTCGAACCTACAAAATTGTACCTTTTGAAAAGGTACCGTATCGGTGACAGCTTTTGTGACAGCTAATTAACAAATCAGACAGGACAACACTGTTGGACATAATCTTTTACAATATTGTGTATTGATGTCTTACCATGGTTGACATAAAATTAAATTAATTCATGTTTATTTTTATGCTTTGAAAAGATTGTTGGTTCGCGCATACCACTGGATACAACTGAAACAATACAGTGATCCTTAGTTACTGTTGCTATGTCTCTTTTATACTATACACCATGTTCTCACACAGTAAAAAAATACATTGCGTAGCAAAGAGGAAACTGACAACAAGTAGGTAGGCACATCTTTAACTTTAGCCTATTGTCACAACAGGTCGAAAAATTGCATGTCAAAAAATTATTTAAACGGCAGATTGCAATCTAGAAAAGATTATATGAAACGCATGTGAATGAAATTAAATGACATTCCAGTTCTAAATGTGCTTCTGATTACAGATAGCCTGGGATTCCACAAGATTTGTATTTTAAAAGACGACGAGTTCGAAGGGAGCATAATTTGCTTTTGGGGTAAAAGATTTTCTTAATATGAAAATCGAATTATGCAACAATTAGAGATTAGACTGTACATAATTTTAAATCTAGACACTAATACACACTACTCATAGTCACGCAGTACTAATGCTGTTAACATTAATGATTTGAGAATAAAGTATAGCAAAAAAATATGCAGGTATTGATGTGATATGAGCTAATCGATCGTTAGATTAAATGCCAGTGCTAGAATGATTTATTACACTTTGCTCAGTTGGACAGAACAAAGCATTGTAGTCTTGTTACTTATTTGTTCAGTTGACAATATACGGTGAAAACTCTTATTCGGGTCATATATTCCAAGACATAGACTAGAATCTGTGTTTACCAAGTACAGAATTGAACTGCTCTGGTCAGTTTGACACTGCACATATTTAATTTGCATATTTGCTAAAACATCAATCAGTAAAATTTTTATAAATGAACACCTTCTCTACAGTCACTATTATGACCGATAGGATTAAATGGTTAACATGTGGGCACTAAGTTACATATAGTTAGTTAGAATGTCTGGACAATCATAGTAAAGGGTTACAATAGTTTTACTTAAAAATATTGGTAGAGATGCACAATGAGGATTAAAGTTAATTCTTTTAGATTAAACAGAGCAGGTTTGTCCCAGGGCAAGGCATGAGTCTGAAGAGAACAAAGATGAATCACATTAGTCTAAGAAGAATGCATTTGTGCGCAAAGGGATAAGTTATGCAGTAGTCACAAATGAATGGGTTTCCACTGACCCATTTTTAAGCAAAAGAAACGTTTTAAAAAGAAAGGTTTTCCAATGTTATGTTGTTTTTTTATGTTTTTCAGAGTATCAGAGCTTCAGGACTCATCCTGTTAGAGGCCATCTTGTTTGGAGCACTCCTCCTGTACTTTCCGGTAAGCTTTAATGACCGTAGTCATTTTTATTATGTACTTTATTACTTGAGGGGTGTTAAAATTAATGGCACTTTGGTGACTAATATCCTCAGACTTTGTAGTGCAATGTAATGTTGCCATTAGACGGAGAATGTCTTTTTAATGGCACTAATTTAAGCATTAGAGAAATGTTCTGGGATCATTTCGAGTTTAGCTCTATGGACTCCTGTCATGATCATGTAATGCTGTTAAATCTGGTAATTTATGCATGATATGCGTAAGAATAAGAAGGGTCTTTTCACGTGTAGAAAAGTCAGTCCACGGGATTTGCATGAACGCTGCATACGCTAATGTTCCAAATTTTTGTTGAAGCTCAGCTTGTGTTGACGCAGAAACATAAAATGCAGCGAAAGGCATTGACATTATGGAACCATACAGATGTTGGCACTGCACATGGTGCAAAATATGCACTGAAGCACTGTGGGATAAAATATGGGCTGAGATATTTCACTGATGGACAATCTCTGCTGTCCATGCGTCGATGAAGTATTGATTTAGACGGATGTCGTTGTGTTCTTTATTCAGCAAAGCCTTTTGGTTCACAGTAATTGCAGTTTAGTGGCATTCACAGGAAGCTGTGGGCTTGTCTTAACATGGAAGGGTAAATGTAATTAAAGTGAACTGATTTAGAGGCTTGTAATTAAAGCAATTAGCACATACAAGGTCCTGGAAAGTAATAATCTTTGAGATGATGTTGGAATGATGGTGGAAAGCATTTCAGCCATTTAATCACTCTTTGTGTGGCCGTAATTTTAGAGGAAACACAGAAAACAAATGCCTTTATTTGTTTTTTTTTGTCTTTAGAAAAGTACTGGTTTGATTCGGGCCATTTGGAAATATGTTTCTGAATCCGATATTTATCCCATATCTGACTTGTTGGATGATTAGGTTTAGTAAGTTTGTTATTCAAAATTATATTTTAAAATGTAATTCATACAGATTCTGACCATAGACATTTGATGCGTATACACTTGATGAACGTTTTTGAAATGCTAAATTAATATACCATTTTTTTTTTCTTGGGAAGAGTAAAAAAACGTCCACGTGTAACAGTTTATTTTGTAATACTTGTAAATAAATAAATGATGCAGAATTATGTCACTGAGACACTGTTAATATTTTAATATTTTAAATTGTTTTATGTTTGTATTTTTTCAATTTCATTTTATTTTGTGTATATAGTTTTTGTTTATTTTTAACATCAATTTTAATCTTTTAAAACAGTCAAAGTAGCTGGAATAAAGTAATGAATTATATTAATATAATAATCAGTATTGATTATAGATATGCACACATTCTGCCATTCACACAACGGCTGGTAATTACATGTTACCAACTTCTCTGCCCTTAAAAAAATATTTTACCTTAAATATTTTACCTGAAGCATGGCCCTAGTTTAAAGTGAATATTATCAGACAAGCAAAAATATCAGCTAGAGGTGTCAAAACATTAGGGCTGTATGTGAGTTTTAACAGTTTACATGCAGCCTATGAGAATGCGTCTGATCATTTAGAGCTGCCGTTTCCCTCTCATTCAGTTTGTGGTTTAATCTGAAGCTCAGAGACAGATAGATCTGCCCGCTCACGGCCCACCGTGTAGCTCATCTGAAGCAGATAGAAGCTCCGCCTGTCTGTTCTGCTGCGATTGCTCCCAATCTAAATATAGACTGGAAAATATTCTCCACTCCTTCTCCCCCTCTTCTACTTTAAATAATTCTAGTGTTATCAAGAAGCAGAGATGTATCTCATCTTGTTCCCCTGGCATTCTGCTTTGTGGAGTAATGCAATTTTTTCAGCTCGCACTCCTCTCCTACTGCTGAGCGTGTCACATGCAATAACTTCACTCTCTACGGCGTCTGGAATAAGGCGGGGGGTGTTGAGCAGGGATAGGGGAAACCGAATTACATGTGCACACACACAAACACGCATGCTTTTCTGCCATGCAAACGTAACGGCGTATCTGCGCCGGTGAATTTCGAACCATCCGTTGATACTCAGTTTCCACGCTCGTCATTTTCTAAGTTGCATTATAGCCGCCTTCATCTTTTGGCAATCTTCTCAGCGATGACATTTACGTAACGATTATTTTTTTAACAGTGAAAACACAGATTTCTGCTCGTCAGTGGCAGGGAAGCATTGTGACGAAAAAAAATCTCATCAATGCCAGGGAAAGAAATAAAATACAGACAGTGTTACCAGAAAATCTGCTTTTAACTTTTGACAACTTCTAATTATGTTCAACCAGCAAACTACATTGAGTTTAAAGAACTTAATATTTTGTTATCTGAACTTATATTTTTTGTGGGCTTGGAACCAATTTGTAGTCTTTTTTTCTGTTCAAATCCACAGCTATCATAGCACATACTAAATGTAACTTATCTAGCATCTATGCAGTATGTAATAAACAAGCAACATTTTTCTTGTCTCTGGCATTAGCAGACTCTTTAAAGGGTCAAACAAAGCAGCATTAAACACTAACAGGTCTTTCCGTTCACTAAAAACACACAAAATTACAATATTAAGTTATTAAGCAATGCAATAATTAACATTATGATGTCAACTGAACTCAACAAAATAATGTTAGAATATTCGCATTATATCTGCAGTAATTGAGAACTACTGGACACTGGGTCTTAGCTGCAGGACACTTATGAAACAAAAATTCTCATTGATTTCCATTTTGTTTTCCACTGAACAAACAATAAGAGAACGTTTGTTTTTGGGGTCATCTACTCCTGTAATACTTACTATCCTAAAATCCTAGAGGGAACAACTTTAGATTTTCCCCATTTTCTAGTATCTCTCACATTTATCTCCATTGGGAAGTGATTCTTCCCTTGCGCCTCAAGTCCCTCATACGTCTTACACACTTTCCCTCCATGCTGAGCGTTTCCATCCTCCATCAGTCTGCGTGAGAGTGCGAATCCCCCATAGGTACAGTTTTCACCGTAGGCCTTCTTTCTTTTCCACCAGCACCTTTTATTTCTCCTCCCTCTCCAGTTGTCCACTTCTTTCACCTCCATGCTCAAATGGCCTGCTGCCATCCTGACCCTGGAGCCCTGCCCATCGGGAGGTTAATGACAAACACACTGCTGTGCTCTGGTGCATTTTGACCGGCACAGGATGGGGTGTGGCCTTATGCTTTTGGTCGGTCCAAGTCACTGCCTTTCTGTGGATTATAGGACACCTGTTGTTCTCCTGTCTGTGCACCTGGCTTCACAATCTTAAACCAATCTTCCGCCTTATGTTACTGACCCTTTGCGAAAAAATAAGTACACTTTAGCATACTTTTGAAAGGAGCACTCTTTTCCTACCAAACGTAATTTTCCAAAATGTGGAGTCAATGCTTCCAAGGGGTGGATTTGGTGTAGGGCATATTTTCAACATAGAGCGTAAACTTTTAACGATACTTTTAACAGATATTTGAATTCTGAACCATCGCAATGTGTAACTGAAGCAACAAAATAAAAACTCAGGAATAAATACCTACATCAACGTAATAAAAATGTGCCAGGGTCACGGATTGAACCTGGGTTTTTTTAGCGCCATTGTTTCGCTGTTAAACGTGAAGTAAGGTACATAAAACTTTGCTGCAGAAAAAGTGAATAGGTACATATTTTTACGTGACCAGGTTGCTACAAAATGCCGATCAAAAAACAGAGCAGGAAGATGCAGATACTAGTGATTCTTTAGCACAACAGATTTGTAAAAATGTTTAATGGAACCACTTGGTCACCAATGGATGCTTTGCAGTGAGTGGCTGCCCATCAGTTAATTGATTTGAGAGGAAAAGCTAAATAATAAAATCATTACTAAGGCAAACTTTAAACTTTTTTGAGTCCATGTCCAGAGTATTACTCTTTTATAGCTTGCGAGTTTATATCTCAAAATTCTGAGAAAAAAGTCAGAGTTGTGAGATAGAAACTCTTAATAGCAAGGTATAAAGTCAGAATTTTGAGAGATGCTTACAGTTGTGAGTTATAATGAGAATTGCGTGATGTAAAAGCACAATTCTGAGAAATAAATCAATATTCTGAGAGCTGTGTGATATAAACTTGCAATTGCGGATTACATTGCAATTCGTTTCTCACAATTCAGAGAAAAAAGACAGAATTGCAAGTTTTTGAACAATTGCAAAGTTTTTATCTAAAACGTCAGAATTGCGCGTTTATATCAGTCAGAATTGTGAGATAAAAAGTCGAAAGAAGAAACATTTTTTAATCCAGTGGTGAAAACGGGCATCTATAGTATTTGTCATTTTTGTCATCAGTATTTTTTTATTAGAATTAACTGCAGCGTAAACCAGACTTAACGCTTTTGCTCAGAATTCTCTTATACGGTCTCTTGCTGTATTTTCCATCTTTTTTTCCTCTATCTCCCACACAAAGCACAGGTCTCATCCCTATTAACCTAATGTTATCAGAAATATCTCGGTGGATTTGATGATGACGGGGAAGGGAACAGTGCACGGCTCTGACGGAGAGAGAACTCTTGACTCCGTGGGGGCCAAACTAGATGTAATTTACACGCCTCAAGACTCAGGGGACGCAACACTAGCCATTACCTCCTATTCCTGCCCCCGAATGTGGGAAAGAGGAGCCAACTACTCCCCACACCTAAACCAGACATGTCCACACAGACCTTCTCGCAGATTACAAACCAAATGGGATGAGAAGAGAGAAAAGTATCCGATGAGCTGTGAAAGAATGTAAGTGGATGACGTTATCATCCCAAAGCTGCCTGTTCACATTATCACCATTCAGATTAATGTTAGCTAAGCCTCGAAAAGACTAGCACCTCTCACCTCTCAGACAAGCTGTTGTTATTGCTGTAAAATTACTTTCCGCTTGACCCGTCTGAAGTATCTTGTTATAGCAGTCAACCCCTTTGTAAGCTTTTCCGAAAACTTATAGACCCTGTTTACTTTCCTTAATAGATAGTTAACCCAAAAACTAAAATTCTGCAATTAATTACTCGCCCTCATGTTCTTCCAAACGTTAAAACAATATAAGGGTGAATAGTTAAGGGCATCATTTAATATTTTAAGTGAACTGTTACTTTCATTCAAGATTTCTCATCTTATTTTGACAGATAAAGAAAGTTTATCGATAGAAATACAACCAAATCAATTAAAAACAATCAAGATATTCAATTATATCCAAATGTTTAGGCCAGACTTTTCTTGCTGCGCTCAAACGTACAGCATGCTATTACACAAGCGTTTCTTGACTCACACATACAAACACACCTGGTGAGGTTGTGTTCTCGCCTTCATGGACCAGAAACCAGCGGTCTCCACGCTCCATCTCCATCCTTAATTAGACCTACTCCTGCAATGACCTCTGCTGGTGCTCAATTATTTATGGTGTTTGGGAAAAAGGTGCTCTGTCTCTCTAATCCTGCGTTTGTCCATCTGGTACATGAGACCTTAGAAGCTTCCCAAGGGTCAAGGATGGAGGGAATAAGGTCACTGCTAGGCATAAGATCACTCAGACCTTAGAATGCATTTACACGAGAATCTCCCCGATGATTGATTCAATCGACTGCCTAGCATTATGTTCACGCATAAAAAGCAAATGTTTACGATGTTTCTTCTGCTTCTCTGAAGGACAGGAACCTCTTGCATTATTAATGACGCTATAATACGCACCTACACACACTTCTCATCATGTCTTGAAGAACATAAGGCAATTTCTTGGAATATATGTGGGTTTCCACGAAAACTAATCCAGGATCAATAAACAGGATGGTCTTTGTTCTGACCTTGAGCTGTCCGCCTCATTGATCTCTGCATTAGTCAGCTTTATCAGTCATGCTTTGAACAACAAACAAATAATACCAATAATTAAATGCATTTATTAGTTATTCTAAACTATTGTACACTTTGTGGTTTAGATGCTAATCAAATTGCGCATCAGGAATATGGACCGCTTTTGTTTCCATTTATGGAAAACATTAATTTGTCACTAACTACAAAACAAGCTTTTACCATTTTTGTTAGTCTTATTACATTTATATTAATTCATGAAAAGAAAATGGCTGTATTGACAATATTAATAAATAAATAGAAATAAATGTAAAAAATATATTTTGACAATAGAAATAAATTAAACTTAATATAAAATAAAAATCATCTACTTTCCTGTATTTACTCTACTATAATGTAAAAATGTAAATAATTACAGTAATTATAATACAAATCTGCATGACTAGCCGAGGTTATACTTTCCCTGGCATCTTTTGAAGAAATGTTCTTCAAGCTCTCCGAGCCATACTTTGTGTCCTAATGCTAAATTGCAAACCCAAGATGGTAGAACTTCTGGATCATGCATCAGCATTTGCATGGACGCATTTAACATCAGTTTGAGCAATTCAACGCCGTGATCCGTGGCCTTTGTTACCAAGTGCCTGGAGATTGGTGAGGGGGTGGAGATGAGGAACACGCCAGCTAATGATCATGCATGACTGTAATAAATAACAGCATTCAGCTGCATAGAGGGCTTCGGACGTCATCTCATCTGCTCGAGCTTTCACAGCCCAGCTTTTGGAGCCACACCGCTCCACGGAAACGGAAGTTCTTTATTAAAGCACATTGTGAAAGTGCTGCCTTGATGAGGCGAGAGCGCTTGAGAGCTTGAGTCACGCTATCTCAGCATCACTGCCCGGCATTCATTCCTGAACCTGTTAGAGATGTCCAAGATAAAGAACATTCGCTAAATTAATTAAGTGGTGGAAGTGATGTCATATATATATATATATATATATATATATATATATATATGTGTATATATATGTATATATATGTATATATGTGTATATATGTGTATGTATATATGTGTATATATATATATGTATATATGTATATATATGTGTATATATATGTATATATATATGTATATATATGTATATATGTATATATATATATATATATATATATATATATATATGTATATATATATATATATATATATATGTATGTATATATATATATATATATATATATATATATATATATATATATATATATATATATATATATATATATACATATATATATATATGTATATATGTATATATATATGTGTATATATGTATATATATATATATATATGTATATATATATATATATATATATATATATATATATATATATGTATATGTATATATATATATATATGTATATATGTATATATATATATGTGTATATATATATATATATATATATATATATATATATATATATGTGTATATATATATATATATATATATATATATATATATGTGTATATATTAGGGCTGTCAACGTTAACGTATATTAACGTATGCGTTTAATTAAACAAAATTAACGCGTTACTATTTTTTTTACGCAAATTAATCGTTTGTTAAGTTTGACCCGAACTTCTTGCCATCATCGCAGCGCGGATGGTTATCTATTATTGTGTGATCAGGGTAACGTTACAGCGTCACACATGTGTTTTACAACATTCGTTTACCATTCGAACATATTCGTTGTGTGGCGCACATTATACAAAGGGTTATCGCCAAGGCTTTTCGGGACAGCGGATTTAACAGCGTTTTAGCCAAGTGCCGTAAAATAGTCGTATCCAGTAAGTGCAGCGCTGGCACAGCAGAAGCATAAGTTAGCGATGCTAACCTCAGCTGATTACGACACATTGGCAAAGCTGGAAACATTGCTGGAACCTTGCAGGTACTTGATTTTTTCCCTCTTCAATTTTACGAATAAAAACTAGTAATTTATAAGTCTGAATGTAAACTGTAGTCATTTAGTCAATTGTGTATTTACTGTAGGTACATCACTGAGCTCCTAGGAGGTGAATAGTATGTATCCTGCTCTGTGGTGCTACCTGCGCTGTGCCATCTCCTGCGTACAATGGAGGTTTCTGATGTTGACCCTGCCTACATAGTGCGCTTCAAGGCTTCATTCATAAAGGATCTCAACAAGCGGAAGGAGAGCTCAAATATGTGGGGGTTAAAGATAGCAACAGCTCTAGACCCCAGGTTCAAGGACCTTAGGTGCTTGCCCAAATCAGAGAGGAGAGAGGTATGGCAAAAGCTGAGTGTGATGCTGAAGGATGGAGAACCTGCTCCACAGAGCTCTGGAGAAGTAGAAGACCCAGAGCCACCAAAGAAGAAAATGGCCCTCCTAATGATGGGATCAGAGTCTGATGATGAGGCTCTGTCCACAGATAAATGTCTGGAAAGGTACAAGGGAGAGCCCTATGCCAGCATAGACACATGTCCACTACAGTGGTGGTCAGCACACTCAGGTGCCCATCCTAAGTTAGTCTGTCTGAGCAACTGGCTGACTGTTTATTTTGTATTTTTGCAGACTTTCATTTCTGAAATAGTATTATAATAGAAATGTTAATTGTTGAGATAATAAAACTGGAAGATCTGTTTCCTTAAACTAGTATGACATGCATTTCTTTATTTCAACACATTTACAGGGAAATCTTTGTATTTTAAATTTGCGCTTAATCGTGATTAATCACAGTCCATCAGTGTGATTAACTTGATTAAATTTTTTAATCGATTGACAGCACTATTAATCACATATCCATCATTATATATATGATTATATATATTGATATGTGTATATATATATATTTATATATATATATATATATATATATATATATATATATATATATATATATATATATATATATATATATGTATATATATATATATGTGTATATATATATATATATATATATATATATATATGTGTATATATATATATGTATATATATATATATGTGTATATATATATATATGTGTATATATATATATATATGTATATATATATATATATGTATATATATATATATATATATATATATATATATATATATATATATATATATATATATGTATATATATATATATGTGTATATATATATATATATATATATATATATGTGTATATATATATATATATATATATATATATATATATATATATATATATATATGTATATATATATATATATATATATATATATATATATATATATATATATGTGTATATATATATATATATATATATATGTGTATATATATATATATATATATATATGTATATATATATATATATATATATATATATATATATATATATATATATATATATATATATATATATATATGTGTATGTATATATATATAAAATATAATAACTATATATATGTATTTTATATATATATATGCTTTAGAATATATATATATATAAATATATGTATATATATAATATATATTATATATATATATTTGAATTAGATTATATTAGTTTAATATATATATGTATATATATATGATATAATTATATATAATAGTGTATGTTATATATGTGTATATATATATATATGTGTATATATATATATATATGTGTATATATATATATATATGTGTATGTATATATATATGTGTATGTATATATATATATGTATATGTATATATATATTATTATATATATATATGTGTATGTATAATATATGTATAAATATATATATGTATATTATATATATGTACATATATATATATATATATGTGTATATATATATATATATATGTTTATAGTATATATACATGTGTTATACTGTGGTGCTATATATATGTTATTTATTATGTATATATGTTGTGTAATATATATATATATATATATATATATATATATATATATATATATATATATATATGTCACCCTGGTATTCTATGGTATTCTATAGTAATTTCAGTACTCATATACCGATACTGCAGTACTAATAAAAACATGATTTAAATTTACAGGTAACAGCTTTAGTCATATAATTTAACAAAAAAAAAACAAGGGACTACTTTATTTAAAATGAAAAGCATGTTGTATGCAACATATTACAGAATTTGTAAACAGTGACAGCCTTTTGTTTGGTTGTAAACTCTGCCTTTGGACAACACAACATTCTCTTTGTTTCACTATTTGAATAAACTAACAACATCCACCAACATGCTGTGGCAGTCAGTGCAACTGAGGTGTTAATTGTTTGTATATTTTTAGGTATACTGTCAGCATTTCTGTATTGTGCTCCATTGTTTCGCATTCTCGCTGCCAAACTCTCGTCTGTCCAGGGAGGTTAGGCTAATTAGCGACAGGGGCTAACACTGCTTGTCCAAATATCCGTGGTGAAACTAAACGCAGAGGAGGTTTGCAGTAGGCTGTGGATATGTTTTTTTCACGGAGTCGTAGTTTAGGCAGCTCCGTGTCAGCATGTAGCGCGGCTCCAGAACATGAAGGAATGCACATTTTCTATCAGATCAATGCCTAATTGGCGCTCTGAGCCTCCTCTGTGCTGAGCACAATTTGTCCGCCTTTGTTTTGTCGCCTTCATTCACTTTGTGTTCCACACGTGACATTTTCCTACGCCTCTTCTACCCGCTCTGCTTGTTTGGGGACAATTCTCAGACTGTTTCAAACACTACTTTAGACAGGTTTATACAGTCCGGTATCGGTGCATCTCCTACTCTGTATATGTATATATGTGTGTATATTTTATTTTGGATGCTTCTACACTACAAATATATAATAAAATGCATCGATGTGTAAAACTAAAACTAATAAGTATTTTACATGTGCTTTAGAATGACTGTCAAAAATATCAAAATAATTAACATTAATTTGAATTAGATTTATTAGTTTAATGTATAATTTGATATAATTATTTAAAAGTATGTTGAGAAACATACACATGAAAGTTTACGTTGCCTTTTCTTTAATTACTATTATTATTTTTTTTATATTTCAAAATACAAATAGCTTGGTACAGTTGTTTGGTTTCAGTACTCATCACAGTTTACTGTGGTGCTATGTTATTTTTTTGTATATTTTGTAGTAAGTCACCCTGGTATTCTATGGTATTCTATAATAATTTGCACAGCATATATTGAATACTGCAGATACTGTATAAGTGCTATTAATAGTATCATTAGCAGCCTACTATTTGTATTGGCAATGACCCTTTTTTCTGCAGCCTTTGCGTGGTGCACTTCCTGTCTGCTACTCTCTGTTTCCTGTGTTCCTCTGCCAGTCACGGCTGTTTGTTTGAGTTTTGACTGACAGCACTAATAGGGTTTCTCTGAATTCCACCACACGAGTCTATGAGAATTCCTCGGCCGTCGTGATTGACTGCAGTGTTATCAATCTCTGCCTCGGCGCTCTGAGGTGCGCGTGTGTGTGCGTGCGCGCGGCTGCTTGTTTGGGGGGAGAGCATGTGTTCAAACACTCTTTGACAGGTCCACTCCTACTCTGCTTCTTTCCCTTCGTCTCACACAAAGGCTCAAAGATGTGCAGAGAAAACGACACGTTACGTAACGGGGGTGCTTTCTTCGAGAATGACGAAGAAAAAAATGGAGCTGGGGGTTGAAATTCACAAAAAAAGAAAAGAAATGCAAGCGGGAGGCATTAAGATAAATCTTCCAGGACTATTATGTAAAGGTAAATAATAAACGCGCTTTTGGGCATCGGCTTGTGAGAGGATGGAGCCCCTGAAGGGGTGTAATGAAGTGTGTGTGTGAGTGAATGCCCGTGCGAGCTTTGAAGAGGAGTGTGTGTGTGTTTTTGTGCGGATGTTGCGTGAGAGACGCTGTTCTCAGGTTTACACTCCAGAGGCTAGTGCCACAGACACAGATGAGCTACACGGCGTGACAGTACCTCTCACACGGTTTCACCGGGGAAATGTCTTTATTTTCCTGCTTTTAAAGGAACGGTTCACTCATCATTTATTCAGCTTCAGCTATTCAACTTAATATGACTTTCTTTTCTGTCAAACATAAAAGGACGTTGTCCTGGTTGCGTGTTTTCGCTCTTTTTGTGCTGTTTTTGTATGTGCTAGATAATGCGGCCATAACTGTTGTGGAAAAAGCGCTTAGCTGAATATGCGCTTGTAGTGTGATATTAAATATAGGCTACGTATAACAAAAAAACTACAGCAAAACTGTACATGCAGATATTAAAATATTCATTAAATGAATTTACTTACGTTTAAAAGTGCAAAAAAAATTTTTGGTTACAATTTATTTGAAGGTATCCTTGTTACGGTGTAATTATACATTTACGTACTGGGTAATATTAATTAACTACATGTACTTGCTATGGGTTAATTGCATGCAATTGCATATAATTTATTGTTATTAAAAGAGGTGATACATGCAGCAAGGTTACCTTAAAATAAAGTGTTACTGTGCACACACTTAAGTACATTTTTAGAAAGTGCACTTTGTAATAACATATAGTTCAAATGTGGTCATATCTTATTTTAAGGTGTCCTTATTACACGTTTCTTACTATTATATTAACAATAAATTATTACATGCAAGTAACCATAAGACAAACCCTAATCCAAACCCTAAGCATAAAGTACATGTAGTTAATTAATATTACTCATTAGTATAACTATACTGTAACGGGGACACCATAAAATAAAGTGTAGTCAAAAATGTACTTTAAAATATTTAGATATTTAATTTTTTGGTGTCCTTGTTGCACATTACATGTACTTACTATTATAATAGCAATTAATTATACACAATTACAGCCAAATCCTACACCTAACCAATAATAATTGCTATTACTCAGTACTTACAGGTATAATTACACTGTAATAAGGTCAGTGTAAAATAATGTTGTGCTTTAAAGGACACTTATTTTGTTTGCTGACTTATCAAACTAAAGTAGTCGATTATAATAAATGCCATTGAAGTTTAAATATAAATTACATTAGTTTCGCATAAATGCTTGTAACGGTACCTTGTAACCATAATTCAAAGACAAGTAATAGTACTTATGCAATTTATATATGTATGTATGTGTGTGTGTGTGTTAAGTTTTATTTAATTGGGTTCAACTAATCTTTTTAACACGTGTACTTTTACACGAGGGAAATTAAGAATTAGTTACTTTCTTTCATCGACGCGAACTCTTTAGGTGAGATCAAAATAGGTCACTTATGAGGTTTGCTTAGATCCAATGAGAAAATGTTTTATGGAGTCCTTTTGATCATACCAGGGTAAATAAAGAACTGGGACCCGTTGGAGACTGGTCATAACTTTTTATATTTACATTATAAAAAGGTAGACTGTATTGGAACAGTAAAAGTGACTCCTTTGCAAAAGCAAGTAAGTATTTTCTTTATTCTTTACTATTTATGTATTTGAGGTCTGTGATGAGAGAACAGGGAAGAGAGAGAGGGCAAAGATTTAGTATTTTAGGTCTAATCAGACAATATTGTCTTAAATATCCTGCATAGCACTTTATCTTTTATAACATTTTAATTTTGACCAAATATATTGATTTTTGTAAAATGTCGCAACAAGAATTTATTTTTCTATGTGAAAAATCACACAAAATTATATTTGTAAATGTAAGGTACGTTACGTTGTTCCGTTAGTTAAATTGCGATTATGTTCTACAGAATAATGTACCCTGTTTTATTGTGAAAAAATGCTTTAGCCTTTATAGGGCTGGGCAAAAAAATCGTACACAATCGTTTTTTGTTGTTTTTTTAATTATTATTATGCCACAAATGCTCAAACTTATCTTAATTATTCAATTAGGTTATTAAAATATAATCCAGTTTCTGTATTAATACATTCATTGATTATTTTGAGTATTTAAAAAAACACAAGAACACAACAATTTTTATTTATATTTCCAAAAACATCTTAAGCAGCACACCTTTTTTCAAGACTGACATATTAAAGACTGCTGAAAATGCAACTTTACATCACAAGAATGCATGACTTTCTTTAGTTATTTTAAATTGTAATAATGTTTCACGCAGTTGCCGTGGCGAGAGACGACCGAGAGCCAGACAGCAACCAGGTTGAGAAAAAAAGTTTTGACAAAATAAATAAATACGTCTTGGAGTCAGATGTGGTCCCAGGTCAACATAATAATCCAAAAAGCTAGTCTTGCTCATATCCCTTCACCTTGAGTAATGCATAAAATCAGAGGAAATGATAGATGCATGACACTGAAACAAAACACTGATAGTAAGCCTAAACCTCACAAAAACTATAAACAGGTTCTTCAAAGCTGATTGGTTAATAAACAATGTTGTTCCAGGGTCAACAAAGATGCTGATCCACAACAGGTCGCACTTGATCAGCTCAGGTTCTACATAGGTTTTGTTGAGCCGTTATAGGTGGTTTAAATGTACCGATTCATGAATATGCAGTAATATAAAATTAGTAAGTGCTGACAGTGCATGTGTATGCTGTATAGCAGGTGTGACCCAACAGCATGTTTCTGTGATGGATGAAAGCTCTGTCAAATCCCCAAAGACAAGACATGCGTCAGCTGCTCCTCTGTGCACCCTCTCTCTCTCTCTCTCTCTCTCTCTCTCTCTCTCTCTCTCTCTCTCTCTCAATAAGGTTCAATTTTTCTGGGAAGAGGGAAGGTCTCGTCATTAAGTTCCTCTCATCACTAATATTTAGAGTGTCTCTGTCTGTCTCTCTCTCTCTGATCTAAGTCTCTCTCTCTCTCTCTCTCTCTAATATTCAAACTGTGGAGGGAAGGTCTCAGCTGTTCCTCTCATCACTAATATTTAGAGTGGATGTAAGTGCTCCGGGCAAACTGTGGAAATGTCAGAGCTGTCTCTTTCCTTTTTTCGTTTCGTACTGCCCTGACATTCAGCTAAACCCCTTTAAGTCAAGAGTGAGGTTTCAAAGGTTTTTTTTATTTATTTTTTTTTATGTTGTTTTTTGAAGGTGTTAGCGTTACAATAGGTAGCGCGATGTGCTAGACATTACATTACATGTATTCAATATATTATTTAGCAACAATCTAAATTATACGTTTACCTTCTTGTGTAAACCTATATCATTGTATTTATTTTCAAATGGTCAATAATGCGAAATTTTCAACAATATGTATTTGTAATGTTTTACGTATGTATTTTTCGTAAAGCCTTACAGACTGAACATGCTTCATTTATAACAAGATCAAACATAGTGTAAAAATAGGAAAGTTTAGTCATACGGCGTTTTTCTCAACCTGGTTACTGTCTGGCTCTCCGTCGTCTCTCGCCACGGAAACTGCGTTTTGTTTGTGTTCTCAAGCCCTCTGAGGAACCAGCCACTTGAAACGCTGTGTGTTTTGTAACGCTCCGAGTGCAGCGAGACTTCCCTGCAGCATGCAAAATACAGTCTCGCCTCACCGATCCGGGCAACGCCGACTTCCGTCGCCTCCTCTCGGCGTTCCTCCCCAGAGTTGCGCCACATCCCTCGTCTGACTCAGAGCCAGCGAGCCAAAATAACCACGTGCCTGCATCTTTTTTCCACTGCTGTGGGACGACCATTAATGCCTCTGCTAATCGGATTAACACGAACGGTCCCGAAAGGGGGGTCGTGGCACATCTGCAACACACTGATAATTACGCCGCCTCAGATGTTTGTTCTTCTTTGTCTTTCATGTTTTGGACGGGGCTCTGGCGCTGACACACACACACGCACACACACAGAGGTCAGGTTACATTAATTCTCATTGATCTCTGACTGATGTACGTGTGGATCAACTTTCAGCTGGTCATCAATGAAAGTCCATTATGCATAGCTGTGAGCGGCATGCAGGAGATGATAGGTAACATAGGACTTTTATTGGTTTTTCTAAACCTAAATAGCGTTTGGATAAGGTACTACTATTTGCAATACGTGCTGTATACCAGCGTGCACTTCTGCAGTGCACCCCAGAATGCGATTTGACCTTCAAGTAAAAAAAATATGTACTAAGAACATTGTGCTAACATTCTCATTAAGTAATAAAAACATGATTTATCGATGCTCTCTGAACATTCAAAATGTCATACTTCTAAAATATTGTGAATGCTAAGGTAACAAAATGTTGATTCCTTCTCTACATCTCAATATTCCACATATCCTAGTTGTGTACACTCAAAAAATAAAAAAGTACAAAAGCTGGTGGTACCTTTTCAAAAGGTATAATTGTGTACCTATTAGGTTTAAATATGTACACTTTAAGTGCTAATATGTCAATTTTTGTATCTGTAAAGGTACCTTTTAGGTACAAACACTTTTTGAAAAGGTGCCCAGCGACATCTTTTGTACCTTTCTGAGAGTGTATGATGTAAGCGATTTATTTAAAATTAGTGTTATATTCAAATATGCAGTATAATGAAATTTTATAGGCATTAACATTCGGGTTATTTTGTATAGCAATTACACTTGTGCGAAACAATCAGGTACGGGTCCTGTGAAACACAAGTCACAATAAAAGACTTCAAGTACTTGTAGAAATGATCTAGAAAATCATGGCTGCTTCAGTAAATGCAATTTTATTTAATGATTGTTTTTCTTAAAGGGATAGCTCACCCAAAAATCGCATAAACCGTATATTGTTGCAGACTGTGTGCTGTATGTTTCACATACAATTTAAAAGTATTAAGTATGTAGTATTTATAAAACAATATGCACTTTGCAAGAATTCTTGAATTATAATAAAACACTTTCCTAAAAGCATACTGCATACTCAACATACACTTTCAGTACACAGATGCAGACTAGCCCAATGTGTTGCTAGCGGGTTATACCGTTTTTTTTATGTCTGGCAGATAACAAACTTCGCTGCTGAAGGGGGCGATAGAGTTGTCTTCATATGTCACTACATCGAATGCGTTATTCAAGTTATTATACCCGTTGACAGTTTGACTAACTTTTACTTGCTCAGCAAGATCCTCTTCAAACTAGCTGAATGTAGTAGACGACGGTTTATGCTAATGTTCACCCTAGCTTCCCTGTGCAACAACACTGAGATGCTGTGCATACTTGCGTTGCGTTATGAATTGCATTTTGACACATCGCAGGCCTTTGAAACACTTCGGTTCCAGTCACTCCTGTAGTACGTTGCAGATATTGCAGACGGGGTACAGGTTTCAACAGTTGAGATGAATATCATGCAGACAATAAAGTCATTTTCGAGAGGAGCGCTGTTTACTCTGCATCAGATATTTATGAGGAGGTGTAATGTGTTAGTTTTGCATGGTTTGTTAGTGACTGGTTAAAACTGTTGAGAGTTGTGCTGGAGGCGTGTGGTACTCCCAGTTCTAATTAAGAGCTGGCCGACTGGATGCTCCCCTGACAAGCACAACACACACACACACACACACACTTCTGCCAAAGGATCTTAGGCAGCTATTACACACAAACACACAGTACATCTTAAACACATTCCTTCCCCACTGGATGCTGAAATTGCATTTAAAGGGGTTATTACATTCATATGAGTTCAGCTTTTCACAATCATTCTCCACCCTTCTCTGACCCTTACAATTGTTTAGCGATTTTTGTCGCTGTGCCTTTAAGAAACGCCCTAAACACTTGCAGTCCTTCTCCAAGTGTGCACTTTGGTGACACAGCCTAATTTATCACGGTCATAAACAGATAAAGTGTGTTACTTTATGAAAATAATGCATTGCAGTATTGTAAAAAAAAAAAAAAGTAACTAGTTGTGTGACACAGATGCTTTTTATGGAAAATCCTGTTTTACATTAATTTATTAAGTTACTTTTTCTCATTTGGGCTGGTTTACTTGTTTGGTATTAATATAATAATATATTTAACAGTTCAGTTTTTTTGAGTACATTTTTAATTTCAAAATTTTGGTCTCTCTCAACATGTGGACAGGAGAGCTGGTTAGCATTAGCAGTTAGACCAGGTCTGTGTTTCCCAAAACATGGCAAAGGCTAAAGACCGTTGGTGCTAATAGTTTATTTTACAATTGGGAAACAGCTCTGTTATACCCCTCAGTTCAACCATTTACTTCACAAAATGATTCACTGCGCTCCAAACACAGAGGACATCTGCTGGTGACACAAGTAAATGCAATGGAAAGACTTGAGATCAGTGCAGCTACAATGACACAAAGCTTTGAAAATTACTTCCATCTATTTTATTTAAGAGTTAATAATTGGTGCTCTTGTGTTTTTTATGTTGTCTATGAAACAGTATTCTACAAAAGGGAGATATATATATATATATATATATATATATATATATATATATATATATATATATATATATATATATATATGTATGTGTGTATATGTATATATATGTATGTATATATATATATATATATATACATACACACACACACACACATATATATATATTTTTTTTATTTATTTATTTTTTTATCAGACCATGTATAGTTCAAATCTACATATTTACTGAAAATATTATTGTACTTCTTTCAGTGTATTATTTTCTTAATATTGAGCCCAAAACGTGTTTCAGTGTCACTTTTGAACTGTATGATCTTTGAATAATATCAGTCCTTAAATGCAAATATTTAAAGTGTACCTGAAGTGTACTTGCAGTAGTTCCACTTTAGTACAATCATATCTTTAATTGTATTTCAGCACTACTTCTGCACAATTAAAGTGCATTAAGCACAAAATTAGTCATTCCAATTTGGCATACTAAGTATACCAGTGTAGAACAGTAAAAGTACAACTGCAGGGCATTTTGCTAAGTACATAAATATGAAAATATACTTAGCATAAAAGAAATGTATTTCAAATAGATTTTAAGTATATTCATTTTTTTACTAGGGCAGTCAAGAAAAACTTTCCATTACATATTTTTTTCCTGACCATCTGCATGTTTTTTGTTTGCTGCTTTGTTTTTGACTGTAAAAGTAAATATAAAAATCAGTTATCTTTATCTTATTTAATTTCAATTGGATAAAATATCCAATATGACTTTAAATAGCAGAATAAATATTTGATGATGTTCAACTTCACTATTCAATCATGTCAGCCTGTAAGATTTGTGCGGTATCCGTAGAAGCGTTTTAGAGAGCCGCGGGGGTCTGCAGGAGCCCCCCTACGGATGTGCTTCGGTGTATGTCATTAGTTTTCCTCAACTTAATTAAGACAGAAGAGTCCGCGCTGGAGCAATTCATCCGCTCGGAATCATTTTTCCATAATCAATCCAATAATGGAGCTTCCTGAGAAGTGAGCAGACTGTTGTTATTAGATTACACACAGAGCGTCGCATCGCTGTTTGCACATAGAGAGATTGAGCGGAGGCCAGCACGCGGGGGACAGAGGGGGCCGGCACAGCTGTGAGATTCTGCTTCAATTACAGTTCACCTTTAGTGTCTCTCCCTCACTCGTTCTCTCCGCGCATGCAACGGAACTGCGCTGATGTGCTGGAATTCTCCGTTAGATTTCTTGGCACCTGACAGGGTTTGTTTGGAGAGCTGTGACAGATAAGGATGATGGATGGAAAGATCAATGGAGGCGCACATCACTGACACATCATAGAGATTCTTTGCATTCTGTAATAGGTTTAAGGCTTGATGCGAGTCTGGATGGAGCGATGAGCGAAAAAATGAAAAGTGAATTTCTGATTTGTGCACCTTCAGGTGTCCTCAGGGGAAAGAACAACTGTCCGTTAGTTTCTTTAAACAAATTTTGAAAATAGAAGTTTGCGTCAATTTTGTTTTATTTGCTTGTAAATGAATGTGTGCGAATGTCTTGTTGTTTTAGCTTAAATTAAACTGATAAACATTTTTAATCAGAAAATAAGAAAATGAAATTTGACAGGTGGACGAAGCATAACAAAACGGGACACAATGTGCTATTCCTAGGCAAGATGTTAAAAATCTGATGTTTGTGAATATTTACAGGGATTTTCTAAGTAAATATTTTGATAAGGGCTGTCATGTGATTAATCGCATCCAAAATAAAGAGTATTGATTACATAGTGTATGTATGTGTACTGTGTATATTTATTATAAATAGAAATGCCGGACACGTGCATGTATGCATTTTGAAAATATTTACGTTAATTTATATATATATATATATATATATATATATAAGAGAAAGACAGATATATATATATATATATATATATATATATATATATATATATATATATAAAAACATAAAATCTATATTTTGTTAAATATATACATGCATGTGTTTCTATTATATATAAATGTAATAGAAATATACACATTATACATTAATCAATATACATATACAATATATACAATATACATTAATCGTTCGACAGCACTAATTCTTATACATATAGCAGCTAATTAGCCAGCATGTGTTTTCTAGTGTCTCCTTACCCTGCTTTTTAAATTGTGATTATTTAGTTATGCCATTCTTAATTCATAAAATAAAACTACTATTTTCATCCTGTGACCATCAGTCAAGGACAAGAGAAAAGGGGTCTCATATCAAACATCCAGATATTAAAATAAAGTGCTTATTTATTGTCTTCCAGGTGGTGATTCTGTACTTCCAGCCGAGTGTTTTCCGCTGTATCCTTCTCAGATGGGTTCGTCTGCTCGGATTCGCCACAGTCTATGGAACGGTCACCCTTAAACTCTACAGGTGCTTTACATTTATTACATTATAAACGATGAGTCGCTGTTCCGGATACCTCTAGAACTTTCTGTTGGTCACTTAGTGTTGATAATAATGAATTATTTCATTTGATAAAAACCGTAATCCTAGGAATGGCTAGAACGAGATATTGAGAACGACTCCTGCGAGCGGAGAATGACACATTGCAGTCTTGATAGTTTTGAGATCGATGCCTCCGCGAAATAGATAAGCTGCTTCAGACAAACAAACACACACACACACACGCACACACAAATACACGTGCACCTGTACACACAATAACACACCCACACACACTGGATGACTCACAGACCACAACGTTATTAAATGTCACAACTTGCACTTTCCTAATGTGGCCGATGAGGTGGAACCTGCTGAGATCTTTGCCATTTCAGAATCAACCCTGAAAAAAACAATAAGGCTGGATGGGTGTCAGGTAGCAGATTGGATAGAGAGAGCTAAAGGCTAGGCTACAGAGACCGAAATCTCTTCTTCAAGGGCTTTAACCATTACCATTACAATTTAAATGTTCTGAACTGCATAGACTTTGTATATAATTCTGAAAATGTGGTATCCTATTGAATGTGACTTATAACTTACTACATTTCTATTTTATCGTTACGTGTGTAGAGATGACCAATTCTGGATAAATTGAGAATCACAATTGTTACGTTTCAAAACGCGATTCACCTATAATTCTGATCCATGCAAAATAACATAGAAGCTAGAGGCTGTAAAATATTAATTGCTGTAGTCTATTTAAAAAATATTTAATTTATTTCAATTAATTATTTAAAAAATGCTTGAATAAGTATTAAATGACTCACTTGTATACTTGCCTAATGACTTTAGGAATCAGCATTTTTGAACAAATCTTTTGAACGAATGATTCAATGATTTTTAACAGTCACTTGTCCTTTATTTCTAATTCGGAAATTATAAACTGTGTTTAAAAGTCTGTTTTTGAAGCATTTATACCAAAACATGATAAATGCTCACTCTATGTCAGATCATGGGTGTCACGTTCTCTGGACTTTGTTTTTGTCGTGTGCCATGTGTTCCATATAGCCCACTTTAGTTAATTGTCTCAGCGTTTTCACCTATTTGTAGTTTAAGTAATTCCCTTATTTAAGTCCTGTCATTTCAGTTCTGTTTGTCCGATCTCGTCTTTATTTGCGTGTAATATTGTCCTATCTGCCTGCCTGCCTGTATTTATATTGTTTATTTCATCTCTGACTAGATTAAAGCGTTTTAGTTCCCTTTATGCTCGTTGTGTGCTCTCCTGCTTACCACACGCGTGACAATGGGTGTTTGAATCTTTTTTTTTTTTAACAAATATACTGCAGCTCTCTACATATGTAATTGCAAATCTATATTCAAATTCATGACATATAGCTAACTTGCATTCAAGTATATTTTAGTTTAAATGTATACAGGAAACTTTAACCACACAAAAACAATAATTATATTTAGAATTAATCATATCCAAAATGAAAGGGTTTTTTTCCCCCTTTGGATATGATTAATAATATATGTTTGTGTACTGAGTATATTTTTATGTAAATGTAAATGCACACGCATGAAAATATGTACATGTATTTACATAATATACTTGATATTATATATAGCTATATTTAATACATAAACATTTTTCTTAAATATATGCATGTGTGTATATATGTAATATATTATTATTTTGATTTTAGTCATGAAACATTAACCTTTGTTATGCCTATTATATATCACAAAATGTTCAGATTCAAACTGATTCTGATTTAATAATGGCTTTAGATGCTAAAAAGCAGGTCAGCATGGAGCGGCTCTCTAATGCACTTTTCTTACTCTTAAACAGACTTCATTTCCTGTGTGACCTTGCAGCATTAGCCTCTCCTGATTTAGCTGCTGTGAAACCCTTTTAAGCATAGTTAAAGTTTGCATTATCCCTAATTTCCAGTTAAGGTAAGCATCCTATAAAGTGTCCGAGCTGTATGTTCTACAACTAGTTCATCAGGGGGCAAGTACGTCTAAAAAAGATTCACTACATCGTTTAGCTACAAGTTAAACGTCTGCTTAAAATCGCTACTTAGACTAAAATGGCCACAATATATTACAATTTACTGAATGGTTTAGACAGCAGAAGTAGAAAACGAACAGCGGACAGCCTGTGTGGCGGGGTTCTGGGGGATCTGGCCTGAAGAGTTAGACGAAGGAGAATCTTACACAGAACATACTCAGGAGAAATTGGGGGCTTGATGGTATGATATATGCCGGAAATGGCAAAAGATTTAATGACATTTGTAATTAGGCAACAGATATGAATGGCTTCTGCTCAGATCTGGACAGAAATGGCCTGGTACTTCGGCAGGGTGAAAATGAACACATTGCGTAGATCATTTTTTACTACAAGCTCATTAAAGAGGTCTAGATGACACTTTATCAATGTGACGTAAAGACAAACGGTGATAATGAGAAGACGGTGTAATATGGCCATTGTCTGATGAGACAGTCTTTGAAATCAGAAATTGGTCCATGTTCAAAGAGAAGAAAATTAACGATTAATTGCAGTTAATCACATCCAGAATAAAAGTTTTTGTTTACATAAAACGTGTGTCTACTATGTATATTTATTATATACATTTACAGTCTTAGCAATAATGAATTTTGATGTTTATATTCATATAATGCCATAAACATAACTTTTAATAAGTACGTACCTGCATGTATGTATATTTAGAGGCTACATAATACACAGTATGCACACACATATTATGTAACCGAAACGTTTGATTAATCGTGATTATTCACAAATTAATTTTTTTGAATGAATCAAGGCACAATTCTTCAGTTGTATCAAAACCTTAATATTCACTTTTCCAGATCCAATCCCATGCAGTTTGTTTCTATGTCAGTAATAATGATTCAAAGGTTATTGTCGCTGTTTTCCAGGGTCCTCAAGGTGTTCCTGTCACGTACAGCCCAACGGATCCCCTACATGACCAGCTGGAGAGTGTTACGTCTTCTGTGCGTCATCCTGCTGATTGTGTTATGGTTCGCCATAGCCTGGACCGCCGCTGTTTGTCAGAATCCAAGCAGACATCTCGCGCTCATCAGTGTGGGCTTCACAACCGATGGGCTACAGTTCAGCATGTGTCTGCTTGACCGCTGGGACTACATGATCGCTGTGGGTGAGTGAATCTGTTACCTAAGAGCTTCCTGTATGAGTATTTGGCATTTTAATGAGCACGGGATGGAATAAATTACTGTTGAAATCAAACAGTCTGGATGAAATGCTGCCAAATACGGCTACTTTTTAATGAAAGAAACTCTTCAAGGCACCGTTTAAAGGAATAATTCACACAAAAATTCAACTTACGAACTTCTATGAACTTTTTCTCACTTTTTATTAAAAATGACAAGTATCTTGCAAAAAAAAAGTATGCTTGAAAAATAAGTGCATTAAAAAAACAGCACTGTATTTTAAGAGGGTACACTTTTATTGTGCTTTGAAGAACAAAACACTTAGTAAAGTACATTTAACAATGTTGTTTTAAATTTTAATCAGTAATACATTTACTTAATATAGTTTAAATGCACTAATTTGCAACAATACAATGTGTAATTGCAAATATATATAAATGCATGACATACGGTTTTGAATAGAAATGATATTAAAGTATAGTTTACCATGCTTGTCGGTACCTTAAGCAGTAAACTTTAACCATAATGTAATAATATAACAATATGAACAATATGCAAAAGTAGTCATTTTGACAATACATTTAAAGATCCTACTTAAAAACATTCAAAAGGTCAGCTAATTGCATAACAAAAATGTAAACCCCAATATATTTAAATTTAATTGCCATTTAGTATGTTATTTCCACAATAATTTATCTTTTTAAAAATACGCTAAAAAGTAGGTACTTCTTGACTTTTTCATTTAGGACAGCTATTTTATGTTGCAATTCAATTAATTTCTGTAATTTTTTCATGACAAATTTGAGAAACAAAGCTAAATTTAACCTAAAGTATTTATTCATTTATTCATTCAAATGAAATAATGCTTAATCTGTCAGTAAATGAGGACAAAATCTGTTCTTGTTCTAAACAGCTAAGACAGTTCTGACAGTTAAAGTGTGTTTGTTTTTAAAAATAGTGAGACAGTGTACATTAGTATACTGATAAATATCAGTATTCCACATTTTTACATGCAAAAGTAGTTATTTTGCATATATATAAGATTATACTACCTTTTTTATCATCATCATCATTATTATTATCATATTTGTATGGAGTGGGTACTGGGAAAAAGAAGGCCAAATCAAAAGCATTGCATTATGATATGCGATATTCAACACTTTATTGCATGCATTGCAAGAGTAGAGTATTCTAATCTAAACATAACAACTGCTGTACACCAATACAGGTCATCATGATTGTAATACAAGCCAAGAAAGTGATGAATCAAGGCTGCCTTGGCACTAATTGCAGACACATAGCAAATCTCACAGGAAGCATCAGTCGGGCTGTGACGAATCGAATTCAGCACAAATGTTCATCCTGATGTCTTTTCCTCAAGCATGGCCGATTGGAAAGTGCCCAATCTAACACCTGGACTAGTAAGCGTCACATTGATGATGACAGATTTTCACTAGGGAACACATGTTTATTGATGTCAGGCCAGCTGACTGGCTGACATTGTATAGGATGTGCCAATAGGGGATGGGAAACTATAAAACTTTGGACTGCCTTCCACAGCTTCATTTGCAATTGTCTGTCAAGAGGCGTCCAGAGAATACAAGCAATCTGGATGCCGTTTATTGCGTTTATTGAATGCTTTCTTCTCTGTCATTCTTGTATTTTCAATCTAGCACTGTATTGGTTTGTAACAGGAAAGGTTTGACAGTCACATCATTCTCAGGGTTGATTTGGGAAGCGGTTGGTCCCAGGTACTAGTCACTCGGGTATTGATTCTATACTACCTCTCTCAAACAGCGGAGTTCCTGTTCCTTCTGTGGGGTGTGTATCTGTGTTATGCGGTGAGGACCGTCCCCTCTGCGTTTCATGAGCCACGCTACATGGCCATCGCAGTGCACAACGAGCTCATCCTCTCTGCCATATTTCATATTTTAAGGTGAGTAACTGCCCCTGCACTTCTTCATTTTAAGCCCCGCCCACATTAAAAGATACAATTAACTTTCAGTAGATACAGAAATCGCCTTCGATGTACACTCACTCGTCGTTCATTTCCATGTAATTAAGTATCAAAAGGATACAATTACTTGTGCTCTTTACTCCAAGATATAATTCCTATATAAATGAGGTTTATGAGAAGAACAAGTAAATATAGGTCGCTATTATTTAAAAATCTTCCTCTTCAGTTGAACGTTAACCACTATGACGGGATCATTGGGTCTTAAGAACCATCAATCTGTTTCAGTAAATGAAAAATCCTCCAAAAGAACATTTGAATAATTTAGAGGCTTTGATGAAATTGTATATGTTTATTTGCTTTGAGATCCTTAATAATCAGAACTAATTTGGATACTTGGCAAAACAGTCTCTTTTCACCCGTTGCATTATTTCACTAAAATTTAGTGGTTTGAAAGGTTGTTTTTTTTTCTCAGTTCTGTATTTTAACGTCCCACCATTGACAAACCATTAATTATGTATTTTGCCTCAATAAACACCTAATTTGCTGTTCAGGAAGATAGTTATTACGTTTAGTTACTGGTAGGGATGCAGAATCATGCGGAATATGTACTTTACAAATACTAATAAACAGCCAATATGTTAATAACAGACACGCTAATAAACATTTAGTTTAGCAAGAATTGGTCCCTATGTTAAAGTGTTACCATTTATTTTTATTCCTTTTGCCATTCTAGGCACTCTTTCGACAGAAGTCAGTGATTTGACATCATTTGAATATTCATTCTGATCGGTCGGTTTACTGTTGATATTTTTGATTAGGCTATGAGCTCCGGCATTTGGGCAATGGTTAAACCCCCCTGTGCTATTTAAACAATTTTATCGCTTTTTAGTTCTTATGTTAATTTTAAATGTATTTTTGAGGAAGCTCAGCTTCCCATGCCCGATGGACTGAAACTGCCTTCTAAAGAGTCGGTTTAGGATTGTGGAGCGTATGAATAACTTCAGCAGTAATGAGGCACTCATTCAGGCAGGGACTTAGCTTGAACTCTCACACAAGATAAAGGCAGTTGACTTCAAAGGCAGGGCATGTGATTTTTAGTAGTGCTGTATCGCTTGCTGCTCTCTCCACTGTTTCTACAGTAATTAATCAAAGTACAGAGCCATGGGATGGTGTTACTTAACTATCTGTATTTTGGTGTAACAGCACCGATGTCCTTTCATCAAAAACAGTAATTAGTGCATTGTGGCAGCCAGTGTTTTCAGCTTTTACAGGTCTTTTCTAGCTTACCTCAGGACTTTCAGAAGGTGATACGATACGAGGAAACCGTATTTTCTGCATTTGAATGGACATGTCCGTTCTATTCCATGTAGCAGTGCGTTTTTTCATCTCAGAAAGTGTGTCAGTTCCAACCAGATTAAAAGAGATGGAAGCAACAGAGCTGCAAACCTCAATGCAAACATAGTGAAGATGAACACAGCCTCCCAGCAGGCCAACACAGATAAACCTGAAGAAAAAAATGACCAAGCACAGATAAACAGCTTAAATCTAATAATAAACCTGCTATATTGGAGCTGTGCATGTGCTCTGACATCGCTGTGTAAGTGCAGATTCAATTATAATTTGTGTCATTTGCAAATGCCATTGGATGCAGTGGATGCAGTGATTCATGATTCTGCACAGAATTATTTAAATAAGAGTAATTGTGTGTAAGAGTGTAATACAAGCATGATGAAGATACCTTCAAGGTTTATGAGGGAGAAAAGTGAGCAACACATGTCGCATTGGATTCTGTTTCAAACTAAACAAAGTTAAAATATCACCCAAAATGCTGGTGCATTTTTGAAATGCAACCAAAGCCACATCTTTAATGCACACGCACCAAATAGCTATTTTGGATCGTACTGTATTGTTTTAGGAAGTACCCAAAACTGTAAAATATAGAAACTGCATTGGTTTTATTTTGTCTAGATGATTTATTAAGTCTAGATGATTATTCATTTTGTTCTGTAAATCCATCCACAGGTTCACTCTTGCCCCTGAACTGCACCCGGACTGGATGTTGATGCTATTCTTTGCTCATACACACTTAACAGTGACTGTCACTTTGGGGTTACTGCTTGTGCCAAAGGTCAGTCGAAATCCCCTGAATCACGTGTTGTCTTAAATCTAATTTTACAGAATTTCTTAAACACTCATGTCTTTCCCACAGTTCTTGTTTGCTGGTACACATCTAAGGGATGACATTGCTACAGAGGCGTATGAAGATGAATTGGACATGGGCCGGTCTGGGTCATACCTGAATAGCAGCATCACGTCTGCCTGGAGTGAGCACAGTCTGGACCCAGAGGATATTCGGGTAGGTGCCCTGATTTCTTTCAGGCTTTCTTCTCCGCTTGACTCTCTGCTGCCTTAGTAATTAACTGAAATTTCATAATCTGCAAATATCTCTTGACCCCTTGTCCTATAACTGACAAACATACTGAGCCATGGCAGTTTTGTATTGCAGACACCAGAGGAAATGGGCCAGCTAAGTTCTATTAATGGCTGTGGCGTAAGGTCTTGCGACAGTCTTTGGGAAAAACGTACCAACGTGAGCAGAGGTTTTCGTTTGTTTGTTAGAGCTGAAGAAGTCTCTCACCAAAGACTCAAATTGTGTTCATAGAAAGGGTATTTTGCTAATGGGATAAAGTTCTGCTCTTGGTATAATTGTCCATGAAGACATCAAGACACAGCTGTACGAAATGCTTTGATGTTCTTCAGAGGCTGTTTCAGACCTAACAATAAAACATGAAATTTTCGTATTTGACACCGTCCCAGACTGTCCTGTCTCTAATTAGTGTAAAACAGCATGTTGGTTTGGTCTAACGTCTTTGAGGCACTGTCTGTAGTTGCATATAATGACTAGTTCTGCATGCTTTCTGTGCAATAGAGCGTCTGCTTCACTGTAACTAGAATCATTTCATTTTTATGCTTCTACATCTAGGCATATGTCGTGAGTTAATGGCCCATTTTGTCTTCAAATCCACAGGAAGAGCTGAAGAAACTGTACTCCCAGCTGGAGATTTATAAGAGGAAAAAGATGCTGGCCAACAATCCTCACCTGCAGAAGAAGCGCAGCTCCAAAAAGGGCCTAGGTCGTTCCCTCATGCGCCGCATCACTGAGATTCCAGAGACGATGGGCCGCCAGTGTAGCCGTGAGGACAAGGACCTGGGTGAACATGGGAGTAACCGCAACAGCATCTGTGTCTTGAGAAAGAACCCTTTCGACCCCTCACACTCTGTTAAGCCTGCCAAAGACGAATCATTGAAGAGCAAAGTTTTCTCCCTTAAAAAGTCTCACAGCAGTTATGACCATGTTCGGGACCACAGTGAGGATTCCAGCAGTTCAGTAACTGACAAGATGGAAGTCGCGAACACAGAAGGCTCGCTTCTCGAAACCCTAATGGGCAAGAAGCTGGTCAAAAAGTCCTCCGAGAAGATTGATGCAGCCAGTGAGTCGACGGAATCAGTCCCCTTAGTATGTAAGTCAGCCAGCGCTCACAACTTGACAGCTGATAAGAAACCTATTCACCCTAGAACATCCATGCTGCAGAAATCTCTAAGCGTCATTGCCAGTGCCAAAGAGAAAACTCTTGGTCTAACAGGAAAGGCTCAAGCGACGGAGGATCCGACAAAGAAAACTAACCAAAAGAACAAAGATGCCAAGACCCCATGTGAAGCTGAAGAAAAGGAAGGTTATCCAAAAATGATTGTCAGTCAGTCGGTAGAGTACAAGCAGACAGCTGCCAAAACCGGTATAATGAAGCCACAAATGAGCGGAAGCCAGCCCTCAATTTGCACAGAAACAGCCAAGGGGAAAGACCTGTATGACCTCTCAGAGGTGTGCCCTTGGGAGGTGGAGGACTTGCCGACTCCCTCCGAAAACAAAGTCCAGAAACATGTGTCCATTGCCCCCGAACAGACCACCACAATCCACGGAAGTAGCAACAAGGCGACAAAGTCGCAAAAGCAGAAAGGCACAGAGCAGTCGCCCTCTGTGGCCAGACGTCCAACCCAGAAAGCTGCTGATAAAGCAGACATATGTCCGTGGGAGGAAGGAAACGAGGATCATGGTCAGGCAGTGGGGCCAAAACCTCATTCCAGTAGTAAGCCTGCCATGCCCAAACCCCAGGCATCTGGAGAGGTTGCCAAGGTTTTAAAAGCTGACGTCTGTCCATGGGATTTTGAGGAAGTGTCGAGCAAGCCAAAGGATTCGGATTGCTCCCCTGATCAGAGCAGACCAAGAAAGGACACCACACCAACTGAGATCAAAGGGAAAATAAGCTCCTCTCCCACTGAAGTCAAGGGCAAGGGTACAACGCCTACAGAGGGCAAAGCAAAGAGCGTTTTCGCAGAGCCTACTAAATCCACAGGCAGCACACTACAGCCGCCCTTTAAATCAGAAGTGTGTCCATGGGACTTTGAGACTGTGTCAGCTCCCATCTCTGAAAAAAACCCTTGTTCTTCTCAGGTTTCTAAAACAAAGGAGACCCGTGCTATAAAGAAGGGAACTTCTCCTGTCAGAATATCAGAGATGGAAAGAGAGAATGCTAAGGGTCCCGATGAAGACAAAACAAAATTAAACGCAAAAGACAAGTTAACCTCTGGAAAATCAAAAGAAAGACCTTTAAGCCAGTCTAAACTGGCTGAGGTTTGTCCATGGGATGCTGATAGTAGTCAAGAAATTGTCTCGATGGAAAAACAAAAAAAAAGCCCAAATGTTGCATTAGCAAAAAGCAAACAAGTTGATGTATGCCCTTGGGATTTTGAAGATGCGGCGACTAGTAAAGAAGTCAACCGGAGTACCAATTCATCCACTGGCAAACAGAAAAGTTCGAATTCCAAAGGCAGAGTTACTAGTGGTGTTAAAATGTCAGATGTCTGCCCTTGGGACTTTGATGACCAAGGATCAACAAAAAAAGCATGACACTTTACCTGAGTGAACCGTTAGTTCGTCCTCATTGTATGTGTGCTTTTTCTTTCATAAATACACCATGGAATAAAAACTTTAATAGAATTTATGGTGATTTGGAGAAGAAAATCAACATGTCGCACAAGCTGCCTTTCTCTTCAACCTTTTGTTTCCCCTTTGTGTTTTTTGGAATAAAAGAAAAAAACCTGAGAAAAAAAACTCACCAGGCATTCCAGATTTTAAAGTATTGGTTGAACCTTTAAATAGAAATGGTAGTTTACAATTATGCAACTCTTTATGTGCAATGTAAACAAGATGCCTATGCTCACCACATGTATCCTCATTACCATTCGAACTCTCATAACAGCTGCATCTGTAGCCTCTCCTTGACTGCGGCTTCCACAAAAGATCGTTGTAAGTTCTTGTTACATAGGGAGGTGTGGACCATGCATGAAGTGTCATGGAGTAAGCCTGACCCATTTCCTTGTTTTCGTTTGTTTCATACATTATCATCTGGTTTGAGTAAAAATTAATATTTGCCAAAGATAGAGGTAAAATCCAATAAATCTAAGAACTCAAACCTCAACAGCATAATAGAGACACACGATTTGTACAGTGAGCCGAATTCATGCGGCTGCTAGAAAATTAGCCTGTAGCACTTTAGTAAAGAACATGCTTAGAGAGACAGAACTGGACAGAACTCCATTCATATTTGCTCTTGTTTGTTGTTTGGCCTTGCTGTTTTTTGCCGTTCTGCGATCATACGTGCACATCCGCAACGTTTTTGTTATCTCGACTAGAAGATAAAAAAGTTCGAAAAATTTCAACATTTCCAATGCTTCCAAATTTGCTGATATATTATCCTGAATGTGCCTATTTAAAGAGTCCTGTACCAGTCTTACTTTGTATTGGGAGATGTGAAACCTTTGTCATAGCCCATGTTACAAATACTTATTGAAACACTTGATGAAAATCAGCATCTTATTTTTGAAAAGAAATGAAGTTTAGTTTATATATTAGTAATGTTGCAAAATTGTAAATGCTTTTTGAATGAGGTACGCTACGATAAAAAAAAAAAAAAAACTCCACTACTCAGTTCATGGGACCATAGATATCGTTTTTCTCAGCGTAGGGCACAATCATCAAGGTTTCTGCCTCTAATGTCTTACCTTACAATTAGAACACTCATGACAATATAAGAAACATCAAATTCCAGTCTATCTCATATCAAATTCAAACCCAAGCCTCAATTTCTTTAGTATGTATCTGGTATCCTTTAACATTTTATGACGATTGCATCAGTTTACAAATAAAATCTTGCTCTTACCGTATCAATTTTTTGGAAAATGTATCAATTTCGTAGAGGAACATTCTGAAACATCCCCAGTGATGGCTGATGTGAGTTCAACAATGTACCTAAATTACTGTTGGAATGTTAACATATCTTGTATGCCTTCTCAGCACATGGTCATTGGTAATCTGTAATGATGTCAAGGTAATGGTGTCACAACACATGAGGCATGAACTGTTGTACAGGTTGATGCCTAATTATGAAATGTTCGTATAAATGTCGACATAATGCAATTGCAAACTATTTTGACCCGATCCTACAGTAACTAAATGTTTTTTAAATGTATTGACAGATTCTTGTGTTTTGTATGTGCACAATATGAATTAGCAAGAATACAACATAAATGGTTATACCATGTATATATGTTATAGCTACCAAAGAGGTTTAAAAAAAACAAAAGAAAAATATATCCTTCTTGGCATTGTGTGAAAATCTAATGATGTCACACTCCCGTTTCTCCACAGTGGGGTAAATTTACCAACGACCTCTGATCAAAATTTAACTTAAAGCATTTTAAAGGGGTAGGTCATTCCTGTTCGGCAGTACTTCTTTCTTTCACCAGACTTTCAGAACACAAAATATCAGAGATCGTGCTCACCGGCAATGGTGACCTGGCTTTTTAGAGACATTACACAAGTTGCATTGAATTTGACCTATTAATTCATTACCAGTTATTTTACTTATCTCTATTTTTCAGTGTAGAAGCACATATTATCTGGGGACATCAACAATAACTGAAATTCTCTCAATTTTAAGTCAAGTAGGAATGACCCATGTAGTACCGAGTACAAAGAGAGTCACCACCTTGCAATCTGCTTATAATTTATAAACCCAAATTCCTGCTTTTTGGATTTTGGGTTGTGCTCATGGATTTCTAGGTACACTAAAGGGAACTTTCAGCAACCTATAGTTCGACTGCTCCTTAACTGTCTAGTCATCTCATACTCTTGTAAGAACAGACGATTTTCCGGTTTCTGTTCTTAATGTATGCCTAGATGGATGTGTAAAATTGACCAACTTTGTTACATAGAGAATGTTTCTGGGAATGGTTGTTGTATCGTAGTGCATCCCTCTAGTTTACGAGTTTTACCCATCCGCAGGTCCTCAGTTGATCTCTATGTAGTACGATGTAAGCACTCAACTCATGACCTGTTAATGTTAATGGTAACCTTGCCTATTACATTGTCTTAGTGCAATGTTTAGTTCAGTTTTTAGAGTTTACAGAAGTGATTATTTATCTATTTATGACTTGATTTTGGTTATTTAGCTCGTTTACTTGGGCCCCACGCGTGTCCCACCACTGTCACGTGTTTGGGGGGACACTCCTACTACTTAACGCGGTATTGTCTTAGCTCTAACTCTCGTTGCTTCTGCATGATAATGAGAAATTAGTAAGACTGATGTTTCACTGCCCTTGATAGAACTTAAAAAAAGAATCTTTGATCTTTATTGGACTGTTACAAGTTGTATAGTGAGTGAAACTGTACCCTACCCACTGTATTATGTGCTTGTTATATTAAATGCTCTATGACAAGCTTATAGCATACACATATGGAGATATTTGGTAGATTTATATTGTGTAACATTGTGATAGCATGTACATAAAAATACCTCCTCTGCAATAAATATTTCTACAAAAATCAATTCTGTGTTGACTGAATTAAATCAAACTGAGGGGAAAAAGAAGCTTTAATGAAAACTTTTTTTGTACCTTACTTTTCAAAATCGTCTTGTACACATTGCTCGTTTTGACAAGCATAGTCTGAAATCTGAAATTTTACAGATGTTCAACACAATCCCATGCAAATTTTTTTGGTTTGTTTTTATAATTTTTGGTGGCTAATTTATATTTGTACAATCTCATTCGTACATTTTAATACGATCTTCTTACATCCCAGGGGGAGTCTTGATTATGATTAAATGGTTAGGGATGAATCTTCGTGTTTTTTATAAAATCAAACATTTTAATAACAAGTTAACTATTAACTACGACTTTTATTATTTTAATTGCTGCTTAATAATAGTTAGTGTTCTTATCTACTGTGAACTTAGTCATTAGGTACTTGTGTACATACATGTTGTTACATTGTACTTATATTTTTAAAAATGCCGACATGTAAGTACATCTATTATTACTGTTGACCCATCTCTTACACCTTAACTCACCCTTAAACCAACCCATCACACCAAACCTGTCCCTAACCTTACCCCCTCAATCCCACCTCAATAGCAGCAAAAGTGTTTTGCAATATAATATGACCACAATAAGTACATTGTACTTATATTTTGATGTACATAGTAGTTAAGGCCCACTCTTCACCATTGCTATCACTGTCTGCATTGGTTGCTAATAGTTCTTTAGTCATAAATAGCCCTGGAATGTCAAAAAATTGCAGTGGTTATCGTTATGTCAGCCGTTGATATTTAAGGTTATGCCTCCTATTTTCTGTAATTTAGGAGATTTACTTGCACATGTAAAAGTCTGCATTTATATGCTTTGCGAATGCATGTTATCGGTCTTATTGTGAACGATTCATCCGTATAAGCTTCGAGACATTCGTGTTTATCATTAAAATTTCTGCATGTAGGACTCTAGTAAAGCATAAAAACATTATAACATGATTGCAGATATTTAAGTTAACATACTTGTTTATCTAAAAAAAAAACAATGCTATTCTGTAATTCTCCTTTGAAAATGTGCGTTCCGGCCAGGAATGCCGGCTTCTGTTTTGGTTTGTGAAACCCGCCCACTGCCAATTTCCCCCAATAGGGTTTCAGAACTCCGGGTTGCCAGTTGGCGGAAAACACAGCATGTTTATTTTAATCATGGCAGCTGGTAAATGAAAGGTGCAGGAATCTGGCAACCTGCGTATGTGTCAAGTCTGAGTAGGAGGGGCCGTGTGAAGAAAAACGTCTCCAATATTTTGTATTTACACTAGTTCAACATCTTTGTTGACCCTGGAACAACATTGTGATTAACCAATCAGATCTGACGAACCAGTTTATAGTTTTTGTGAAGTTTAGGCTTTCAATCAGTGTTTAGGGCTTGTACATCGGTGTCATTCATCTATAATTTTTTATTATTTTAGGCATTACTCATGGGTAAGTTTTGGTTTAGGTGTAGAGATATGGTCAATACAAAATTTTTGCAAAAATTAAACTTAACAAAATCAGGATGCGCTAACATACCTTTCTATTGTGCTTGGTGTTACTCAATAGCAACTTCATGCAGAAGTTTGTTTCCGGTATGGATAAAACCTTTTTGCCTTAACAGTGGTGCTTGACAACCAGCCAATCAAATTTGACCTTGCCGTTTTCAGCTAGTATTAAACCATTTATCACAATTTTTAGAACTTTTTTGCAATACTGACAGTTCCACAAAGAGCCCCGATCATTGATTCGTACACCGGTTCAAATATGTTGCATTTGCAAAAATCTCTTGGCTGGTTTTACATTGTCAGCATTTTTGCTTTCATTAATAATGACTGATCTCACCACAAAGGCTCCAGCTAAGTGGTCATGGCCAATTCTCAAAGTAAATTTGTATCCTGGCAGTCTTAGTTCTCTCCAAGGTTTGTTTACTTTAAACTTAAAGGAAGCCTTTAAAAGCCTTCATTGTAACCACTCTAGGATATTCATATGCATGTTTGGCTGAGCTCCTGAAAAGCTTTTATGGAGATGCTGTAGTCTTTTTGACGGAGATCAATTGGTGCTCTGTATGGGGAAAGTGGATAAGACGATATCAGGTTCTTCCTCATATTTCTGTCAATAGCCAAGCTGCTGAAGATCAGTCCAGTCAACTGTCGTACAGATGTGATGTGAATACTTGATTTCAGATTTTCCACTTGAGAATGCACATCCAACTAGACCGCCAGAAGAATACGTGAGTGATGTTTGCTGCAGTGAAATGCTAGATTATTGTAGATGGTTGCCAAGGTGTTCTGGGTTGCATTTGGTGTTTAAAATAACAATGGGTTAAATTAGTTCAACGAAAACTCATTTAAACCAATGTTTAAATATGAATAAAAGCCTACTATGAATCTGTTCATCATCTCGAGTAACAATGTCTTTGACAATGTCAATGTATTTTCTCATATTTTGGGTTAATCTCACAAATTTGATTTAAAATGGGTTTGGAATACATGAGGTTAAGTCAGTTTTAATTTTGGGGTGAACTTAGCTAGTTTAGGTTGTGATTGCACTAGTTTTGAATACCAATTGACCCTTTGCAAAAACCTGCCCTCCTTAGTTACTGTTGCTATGTCTAGCCACGGCAAACACACACGCTTCATTGACGGCCAGGATTTTGAAGCTCCTTAAAACTAACCTATACGCCTCTGGGGGGGTTACCACATGTCCTCTGAAGCAGATAAATGGGTTTTTGTAACAAAAATATTTCTAGTTTGGAAATTATAACCTAAACATCTGACTTCCGGCAACAACCGCATGCTTGTCCACGAGCTTCAAAATCACGGCCGCTGTCCGCCAGCATTACCAAGCATGGAGGAGCCAGGAACATTTTTTTAAAAACTTCTTTTGTCTGAAAGATGAAATCCATATACACCTATAGGACGGCTAAAATATGGGGTAATTTTTGGGTGAACTATTGCTTTAAGCCTGTTTGGTTACTGTAGCGTTTTTTTCTCACCTTCTAGCAAATTCTACAACCCAAGCTCCGACCATCTTTCGGTACTAAAGGTTTAAGGACCTATGGGCGCTGTGAACTCTTTGGATCGCGAGTCCTGATGAGCTGTAATGTAAGGTAAAAGCATACTAAAAGAGTATAAACAAATCACTTTAGCATTGATTTCTCTTTTCAAGAGCACTCTGTCAGTGGAACGAACAGCCAATCAATACAGTGAGACTGGCCTCTCTCTACACAGGCACAAATGGAGAAGAATGTTGTTTCAGATTCGCTATCACATATCACATCTGTGACTGCAGAGGCCATTTCATATATTTCGTGCATTATGACTAGCCTCTTATTTTCTGTATATTACATTGAAACGTAGGGAAATCAGAACTGTGACCTAGAAATTACCGCAATGCTTTGAGTATCACATATAGGTTTGATTCTGACCTGTCTTGCAATTCACTTCAAAAGTGGCCGAACCGCTTGTGAAGCGACGATGAATTATTTAGCATTTCAAATGTTTCCAGTTTGCTTTAATGACATGTATTCTTATGAGCATTATAAGTGTGCATATTACTAACATGTAGGCTGTAAATTAGTGCTTATAAAGCACATAATAATGCTCTGTTCTGCACGACTATATTTAAGATCCCTTAGTACTATACCTAAGTGTAACAACTGCCTGCTAATTATTAATAAGTCCACAGATTGGTCCACTAACTAAAGTGTAAAAAAAATCACAAATTGTCTGTATGCAAGAAAGAAAGAAAGTATCTTTCACGCATATTTTATTAAGCTTCTGACTGTTTATTATCCAGAGATGTATTGCGGCTAGTTGTAAAAAAAAAAATGTCACACAATCATTATAAATCAAGGCATTGCACGTTACAACTATTTAAATGTTTTGATGTTCTATCTGCATGAAATATCAAGAAGAGCTTTAGAATTTCTTTCTGACCGTCACAGTGGGTGGGCTAATGCCCACAGAGCTCAGGGGTATAGCTAAATCCCTGCTAGCTCTGGCTGTGCTCAGAAGATAAATCCAGCGCAAGACACCCACGCGCGCTTTTCATTCCCCTAGGCAGCATGCAGCGGGCCACGCATTCGTATTGGGACAATTCATGACTCATCAAGGTGTTCCGGAGGTGATGTGACAAATCCCACGAGGATAAGGTCATGAATATGAATCGGGTTACGCTGACGTACCTTGGTAGGCTTCCTGGAGTACCCAGCCGCAGAACCTAATTAAAATTCATGAGCCAAGATTTCAACTTTCGAGTAGGATTTAACTGCATACCCAGCTAGTCAACTAGCAAAGTGTCTGTCACTAAACGTGTGTCGAAGACCGACACAGAAGAGAGGAAACTGGTGAATAAAGTTGATATTTATGTTCTCTTTACAAATGTATTCTTGTAGCTACAGAAAATTGAGGTTGAACTGACGTCACATTGGCTTTTTTCACAACGTCCTTACTGCCTTTCGGGCCTTGAATGTGTTGATTCCATTGCTGTCTACGTAGGGTTATCAAGCTCTCTGATTTAATCCAAAAAATCTTGATTTGTGTTCCAAAGTTAAATCAAATTATTCAAATTCATGATAAAATTAAATTTTTGGGGTGAATTAAACCTTTAATCGGGACAGATTAACCATTACATCATTTGCACACCGATGGATTCTCTGCATGTTTGTATTCAATCTTCTATAAATTCTTAAAGTCATCTTATTTGAATCAGGACATGCAGAAATAGGCCTAATGGATAAAGAGCCTGACTTGTAACCCGAAGGTTGTGGGTTTGAGTCCCAGATCCAGCAGGGATTGTAGGAGCCAAGGAGTGACCACGTTCCAAGTACAGGTAACTTCACACACACACACACATATGTTGTTGGTGGATTTTGATATGCAATGATGGATTATGCATTTGTATTTTGTCCAGAAGTGATCATTTCAAGTTAAAACACCTTAATGATGGATTTGTTTCTTACTGTCAAACAGACATTTGCTCCATCTAATGGATTTTGATGGATTGAAGTCATTCAGATTACTTTCAGATTATTTGGATGTTTTTATCAGATGCTTGGATTCTCATTCTGACGGCACCCATTCCCTGCAGTGGATTCATTGGTGAGCAAATGATGCTATATTTCTCTAAATTTGTTCCGATGAAGAAACACGTTAATTTACATTTTGATGTCACAGACAGGCATTCCTCAACACAGCACTCACCGCCCCCTGGTTACTGTCCGCTCACATGACCACACACATCAGCAACCATAAAAGCACAGCGGCTTGCATGTTTAGCATTAGATGCATGATGCCTATGCACGCAGAGCCACTATTTACCGTACAGGATTAGAGTGCCATGTCTACGTCGCTAAAGTGGCGCTCTTTATCATCTAAGAGGCACTGAAGAATAAAAGTCCCTGCTTCCGTCACAAATGCGAAACATTTAGCCTTTCAAAAATTCATTCGCCAATTACACGTGGCGCGCAACGGCTAAAACCCAACTTCAACAGCTCACGTTCTTCACCGTTTCCGAAACGACCCAAACTTCCTCTCAGCCTTCCAGTATTTCTCTATTTGCTATGATTAACTGTGAGCCCTCATGACATATTCACCCAATTAAAGGCCCTCTCTACACCGAGGATCATTTCTGTGAGAAATTCCTCTGCGCCTGGCTGTCAGCACCAACGCTACAATTCCACGATTCCACCCACGCCACACACACACACACACACACACACACACACAGGGAAAACTCTCCTTTGACTAAGTGAATACCGTACGGTATGCATGTAAACTACTATTTAGAAAAAGAAGTAATACGTGGAGTTAATGCATACACCTTTTCACAAGTTCACGTGGACTCACAGTCTTGATAAATGAATATGGCATGCTGTAGTTTAAGGAGCTTTGTGCTAAACCCCTGGACTAGAGGATTGGATAGATTAAGAACAGAGAAGAAGATGGGCTGGTGGAGGAATGCTAGAAAAACCAGCGCTGCCACAGTTCACTGACTGCTTACATTGATGATAATTGACAGGACTGGATGACGTTTTAAACATATTATATCACTGATTACACTGATTATTTCTGGCAATAAGAATGCATTGTAAGAATGTATCAAACTTTGTTCGTAAAACAGTCTTTGTAAAGATGACTGAAACACCACATGTATGAATCATGGCACTCTCGTGAATGCACGTCGAAGAGTAACATGGAAAAGTTATTTTTATTTCCTTTGCGCATAAAGAGTATTGTCATAGCTTCTTAAAATGAGGATGACCCACTGATGTCACACACGGACTATTTTAATGATGTCCTTATTACCTTTCTGGGCCTTGAACATGGTAGTTGTGTTTTTCAGATTTCATAAAAAATATCTTAATTTGTGTTCCGAAGATGAACGGAGGTTTTACGGATTTGGAACGACATAAGGATACTTTTTTTTTTTTATTAAATTTTTTGGTGAACTAACCCTTTAATTGTTTATTATTGTTCTTGTTATCCAAGACCTATTTAAAAACACACAAACCAAGCACTACAAAAAAAAGTGTTGACCAGCAGGTGTCATCAGCGTACAATGTATAGTTTTCAAGTAGTGCCAATGCAGTTTTTTTTTTTTTAAACCCATCCATAATGCTTTTTTCTTTCTTTCTTTTCCCCCCCTTTTTACCTGCTGAGCATTTAAACTGCTGATCCGGCAAATATGTAATATTTATTCATTTATTAACTCAATCCAGCACAAAAGAACACCTCTTTATCCATTCTGCTCCAGTTGTTTTTCTAAACCTTCTACTACTTTTGTGTTGTAGCCTACTGACATCTAGTGGAATAGAGAGCGACTAAAACGTGATGAAAAACATTAATGACATCCATTATATTCTTCCTCTATACTTTAACTAGTCTTAATCCATCCCTTTTCTAGCTATACTAGCTTTTGCCAAATTAATGTAAATGTAGTCGAGACAGGCAACATTTTTTACTGGGCAAAAATGTATGTTTGTGTATTTTATAATATTAACTTTCATTCAAATTAGTTTAATTTAATTTCTGACATATAGTCCTTGCCTTGGACATTCTAGGGACGTTGTCATGATTATTAATACATGACAATGTAATACAACTTAAAGTTGCTGTATGTTGTATGCTGTATGCAACCTAAAGTTTTTGACTCTACTAAAGCCAAAATCCCATAATATGTTTGCACGCTTGTTCATCCGAAAAAAAAAACATGCTGCAGTTATTCTTCTTTAAAAATGTGCTTTCTGGGACTGAATGTCTGTGTTTGCTTTGGACTGTGTGACACACACGCTGCCATTTAACCCAATTGTATTTCGACACCCTGGGTTGCCAGTTAGCATGCTAGTGATGGAAGCTGTAGAACGGGGGTCAGTTCCTGTTGATGTCATCAATCTGGCAACCTGTGCGTGCGTCTAGTCGGAGGAGCCGGGTGGAAAAAAAACAACATTTTGAATTTGGACTGCAATGCCTGGTTCACCCACTAGTCAAGCCTATATACAGCACTTTTAATAATAGAAGACAACTTTTATCTTGATGTACCAACCACAGCTGAACGTACCCAGTCATATTTACTCATATCGTGATGGAGGCATTGCTTCCTCTTACATAACTCTCCCCCGTTTAATTCTCAATTACCCCGCCAAACTCATCGCACACTTTATGGGGCCTGTTAAAACTAAAAGGGCTCAGGGGAGGCTAGAGAGACACGGACTGTTGTCACGGTTGGATAACGAAAAACTTTATAACTTATTTATATATATATATATATATATATATATATATATATATATATATATATATATATATATATTTTTTTTTTGATTTTATAGCAATATTTTTTTGTCATATCAAACATTTTGAGAAAATTCTGTTTCCCCTGTCATTATTTTAATAATAATTGCACTGAAAGGTCAAGTTAAATTCAAGTTAACACTCTTATTTGTAAATATTACTCAGAAAAAATGCTATTTGAATACAAATGTCACGTGTCTCTGTCTTAATGAATGGGCGGGTTTTGTGTACTACTGTACTGAAGCGCGCGTGCTGCTTCTGGTTATATTAACATCTGCAGATTCACTGTGACGACATAAATACACGAACAACATCTCCACATCTGCTCTGAGCGTCATTTCATGAGCATTTGACCGTTTCATTTGAGTAACAGTATCCTCATATATACACACAGAAATGTAAAGGTATTCAAGGCAACCCGTTTTTCTTCAATGCTATTAATAAAAATAATAGGATCACAGACTCAGCATGCAAAACGACAACAGATGCCATATATGTATATATATATATATATATATATATATATATATATATATATATATATAATATAAAGACCAACACAACCTGTTCACCTATAGCAGTGGTAGCCATGAGACTCATATTGACTTCTGAATGGTCCAGAGGTGAGACCTGTTGGTGACCAACATCAGAGTGACCCCAAAACATTCCAACGGACCTCCTGCAATTGCCAAAAATACCCATACCGACAGCCTGGAAGGGTTAAGTGTGGGAAATTGAACAAGCTGACAGCTACTCTGACCAACTTGGTGAACCGTGATCAAACAGATGGAGCAGATACTCTGGGCAGCAGAAACTGTGAGAGGAACAAATGCAGGTTGATTATTCACTGACAAGCAGACATGGTGGTGTAACAAAGAAGTGCAATTAAGGGGAAAAAAAAGCTGGCACTAAACACCTAGCATGCAGTTGAGAGATAGCTTGGAATGATACTGATCATTAAATTGGAAGTAAAAGGGCCTTGGCTAATCAACAAAGACCTGTATGCCCAGTTGGACAAGTGACTGTTTAACACAAGACATTAGCCACATCCTGCAAGTCAGGGGAGCTTGCAACCAGGTCTCGCAGGATCCATCAGCTATCCTATAACGATGGTCTGACTGCCAGTATTGAACTTTCGGACCTGCTCCGGTCTTAAGCATGGAATTAAAATTAAGAATCAGAGGGCATGAGATCAAAGATCAAAGTGGTGATATTGTTTTGAATTAGGATGAAGAAACTATTTCATATATCTGGTCTAACTGTGGATGTTTTAACGACATGGTAAGTGATTTGGTTTAAAAACTTTTTTTTTTGCTATACTGATTAAAAGTCTAAGTTAAGTGGTCTAAATGTATTTATTTGCATATATTTGGCCACTTTAAATGGCCAATGACAGAACCAAGAGCCTGACAGGCAAAGCAACCATAGGAGCGTTGAAATGTCCCCAGACTTATTAAAGACAGGTGTGTGAAACTCTTGGATGTATTTTAAAGAGTCTATGCCTCAAACTTTAAAATCTAGAGGTTTTGTTGATACTGGTAAGCACTCATTGTCACAGCTGTAAACACGACAGCATTCTTCAGTGGTCAGGCCCCACCGCATCTGTTTTCAGACGAAACGTTAAAGAACGTGACATTCAACCAATCAGACGACGACTTCGAAAGTCCTGAAGTGCTGCCTAGTGTGCCATACGCATTAGACATTCAGCCAATGATGTCTGTGGTGGAGTTTGACTATTACAAATGAATAAAAACAGCCACAGTACTGCTATATGTGAATGAAACAAAAAATGCAAGATTCTAGTCCTCATAAGTTTCCCATCTCACCATTAGACGTGGATAGTAATGAGATATATTTAAGTATTATACATATAAAGTGCGCTTTTTGGAGTGCCAGTACTTATCATTTTGGAAACCTATGACTTTAACTTCTCTACATTTGAGATTCAAGACAATACTGTGGTGTGTATTAGACACAATATGGCTCTGATGTACTACACTGTGTAAATGAAAATATTACATAAAAGCCACGGTAGTTGACTTAAAGCAACACTGCACAAACCACACTGTGTAAAAGCAGTTTTGTTGTTAATTTTTTACAGCATTTTTAATATCCGCTCGGTTAAAATGTAGCTACACGACAGAGCTGTGTGGGTCACTGCCGTGTTCATTAGAGGGCGCCATTTCTCTTTTTACAGGCGCTAAATTAAAGCCAATAGACGGATTTTTGCACGTTCTCTGATATTTGCAGATTAAATATAACCACTTTCTGACCGTTTGTTGTATATATGTGGGTTTTAAGTCAGTGTTGTAGTCTTCGGATGCTTTTTTTTTTTTTAATTACTGCTTAAAAAAACACGTTATACTTGTTAATTAATAAGTATTATATACGTGGAAGCGATGTATAAGATTGCGTGGATGAATATAAGGTTTAGCAAAAAGCAAATGCCCAAAAGCGTTGGTGCCGGCTCTCGTGAGCACGTTTAAAACCCATCCCGTTATTTCCCTGCGTGCTGACGTCACTTACCGAAACTCTCACGCGCGTGGCCTTCAGTTCGGACAGCGGTCAGATCATCTGTTCGTCAAACCTCAGAAACTCTCACCATGGGAAACTGTCATGTGAGTATTTCGTTACATTTGCACCCGCTAACGCGCGCCTTACGCGCGAGATGCGTTTACGTCAGAGAAAGATGTAGCTACTTTAACGTTCTGCGTTGAGTTTGCTCTGGGACGCGTCGCGCAGTCGAGCAATTCAAACCGTTTTAAAAAGGGACAGAGAGAAATGAGGCGCGGGAAAAGAATAAAGTTAATGTATCTCGCTGACATGGGTTTTGTTTATCGCTGCCGAGACGCTTTTCGCAAACGCAGCCCTTACACGGCGCGTGAACTCCGGGTGCGATGCAGCAAAGGCGTCTCGTGTTTCTTTTCTGAGCTTTCCGCGGTTGCTTTTATTGTTGAATGTCTTGATGATAATTCAAAAATCACTTTTCGAACATGTATTGCGGGTTACGTGTGATACTGTGAGGGGAAGGATGGTGTCGGAATCCCGTTATCTGAATGAGTCAGAGGAAGAGCTTTGGGAGGAGATCGGGACAAACTCGGTTTGGTTGTGGCCTGTGCGGGGGCCTCCATCTGGGATTACAGTGTTTGGACGGGGCGCTTCCTCTGAGCATTCCTGAGCCGGTCTTTTGTTCATACTGGGGAGACTGGGTGCTCTAGTGCGACAATAAACCTCTTTATTCACAAAAAGAGTGATGCTCGGTTCAGATTTCACTGTTAAAAAACTTTTTATTTAGTAGTACTGGTAGTATCAGTGTTAGTTGGAGTAGTGTTTTCTTGTTTGAATCTGTAGCTTTATAGAAAGTTAGCATAAATTATTAGGGCTAGTTGTTAAGCAGTTTGATCTGGATTTGTGCACCCCGATTTATTTAAACTTTTAAATATAATATTTTTAGGGGATTTAAGGATATATTACATGTTACAAATTTTTTGGACCATTTTTAAAGTTTCATTACAATTTAGTTTCTGTACTTCTCCCTTCTGCTGCATGTTTTTTTTTTTTTTAATCAAAAGTATCCCAATTATACTAAAATGTATTGAACAACACAAAACCAAAACATAATCTAATCCTAATTCTTTTTTTCTTTTTTTTTTAAAGTTTTGACCCAGTTTTGATTTACTTTTTTTCAACAACTGGCCCCTGGGTGTTACCATAAAATATTTTATTATGGTGTGCCACTGCAACAGTAAAAATCTTTAAAATACTGTCTTTTTCTAAATATAGTAGACAAAACTTCTCTGCTTTATGAACCTATCAATACATTTTAATAAACTGGATTTAACTAATTTCGACTCACCATAACACAGCGGCAAGAAATGCTTTATCAAATAGTTTCAGTATTAATAAACAGACATTTAAACATGTGCTATAGCAGAAGTGGCTGAAACGTGGCTTGTTATATTAATGTTTAATGTCATGGTCAATAAGTTGGCATATGCAAATGTCGACAACTAATAATAATGATCTGGGCTTGTATCGCTTAAATATGTAATTCATTGTGAGCAGGATCAAACATAACGAACATCTGAAATGGTTTTCTTTGACAGCCAACCGTTTTTCCTTATGAAGACTTTGACGTAGTTGCCGACATAAAGGCCATTCGCAAAGCCTGCAAAGGTTTAGGTGAGACGCTTGCACGCAATCGCAGTTCGCCTGCTGTTTTCTGGATATTTTCGTCACTAGAGAATACATTTTCATTTTCAAGGAACCGATGAGCAAGCCATTATAGACATCCTAGCCAATCGAAGTGCGGCTCAGAGACTGGAGATCAAGCAAGCGTACTTTGACAAATACGACGACGTGAGTATTCTGAAAACGTCACAGGAATCGCTTTTAAGAATTAAGAGCGGGCCTTCACGGATTTGCGTCTTCCCTGAAGGAACTGGTGGAGGTTTTAAAGAGTGAGCTGTCCGGTAACTTCGAGAATGCCATTCTTGCCATGCTGGACCCGCCTCACGTGTTTGCAGTGAAAGAGCTCAGGAAGGCCATGAAGGGCGCCGGCACAGACGAGGATGTCCTGGTGGAGATGCTGTGCACTGCTACCAATGCTGTATGTCTGCTTGTTTCTGTTCCTGTGTTTGTCAGCCTTCCCAAAGCCGGGGCAAGTCATTTACTATGTTTTGTTTTCCAACAGGATATCTTCACGTACAAAGACACCTACGCCCATGGTAAGAATGACTCAACAAATGTATTCTTTCTCATTTGGATGAACCACCCTCTTTAAGTTTTTAGGTTGTCCCAACAAAAAAATGTCAAGTTAACACTTTATTTTGTCCATTTGATTTATGCCTGAATTCACTCTTTGCCCATTTTCTTTAAACCATTCACATTTTGAAAAAAAGTAACCTCCACGTATGATTCTGGGTTTTATAATTCATAATTACAGGAGTGAATCTGCTGAAGTGTTCCGTGAGTCACTCCTGAAATTGCTATGATTTAACAGCGATAACCGTAGCAACGGACAAGACAAAACTATGTCAAAATAGATCTGTGCATTAATTGTTTTAGGTTAAATGCGTCTCTTTCTGTGTGTTCTTTTTACAGTTACACTCAAAAAAAAAATGCTGGGTGAAATATGTCCAGAACCAGGTTTTTTCGCTGGTTCTGTCCATATTTTATTTGTTCATGTTTTATTTAGCATTAGTGTGTATGTTTAAAGGTATTCAACTTTTTAAAATGTATATCTATAACTAGTTAAAGTTATTTAAGTAGTTAACTAGTTGAAATAGTTAATTAACCCCTCTACGGCTTTTTATGATCTGGGCTTTTTATGTACAGTATGATTTTTTTTTTTTTTTTTTTTTCATTTATTTTTGTAATCTAGATGCCATGAAACTTTTCCTACACTTGCTATGCTTCATGTTTCAGTACAATAAAATGCTTTTATTAATTAACTAATTCACTGAATAAACTTTTATACAGGTTAACGGGAGTTACACCACCGTATTTTTACATGCCCTTTAGAAAAATATATTTATGATAGCATTTTTTAAAGACTTCAGGAGATTAATCGTATTGATTGGAAGAGAGACGGATGTCAAATTGATTAATAACCAATTGCAGTGTTAATAACTGTGGAAACGTGTCATCACAGTCTGAGATAAGGCTTCATAACTGAGATTCTGGACCAGTAAGCAAACACCTTAGCAACCACATAGCAACATCAGTTACAGATTTCGCAAAAGATCACTGTGTGTTTTATCTAAGCACTTTAGTAAGCATCGCCTGTATGTTGTTGTCTACAGTTCATGAGAGGGATTTGGAGGCAGACATTGAAGCAGACACCAGTGGGGATGTTAGGAGACTGCTAACATTGCTTCTCGAGGTAAATCCGCTTCGTTTAAAATCAAAATGGTTGCTAAGGTCTTACAAAATGACCACGCCGCAGTCCTGAGCGACTCTGTGTTTAGTAGCCCTCCCTCTTCCTACTGTCCCTATAGAGCACTGGAACTTGGCAGTGCTTCAGATCCCCTTTCATCAGATAAGTAGAAGCAGGATTCAATGACGTGACTCGGATTGGATTTCACTCTCTCGGTCAAGGGTGTCAATGCTTTTTCTCTTGTAGGGCAACAGAGACGAGAGCTACGAGGTGGATGAAGCGCTGGCGGAGCAAGATGCGGTGTCTCTGTTTGAAGTAGGAGACATTCAACACAATCACATTTAAATATTTATGCGTGTGCCTGGTTACATATCCTTTGAGGTTCATAGAATATATCATTTTTTTTTTAAGATATATATATATATTACACACACATCACACACATCAAAGGTCAATTCAATTTTATTAATAGCTGTTTTAATTCTCTGTCAGGCAGGAGAGGGATGCTTTGGCACAGATGAGTCCACTTTCAGCTACATTCTGGCCACCAGGAACTACTTGCAACTGCAGGTCACATTCAAAGCTTATGAAGCCGTAAGTTTGTTCTGAGTTTAAGACAGAAACTTAACAATATGTATAATACGCCGTGTTAGTTCATGTGTAACAACTCTGGGTTAATTTTAGACCGTTGACCTTTTTCTCTCCAACAGATTTCTGGAACAGAGATTTTGGATGCAATCGATAAGGAAACCTCTGGAACTCTGAAGGACTGCTACACTGCACTCGGTTTGTAGTAAACACAGGCTTTTTTCTAAAAATTTTTTTGCATATGTAAATATTATTCTTTGTAGTGTAAATAAAAAATTCTTCTACCTTCTAGTTTCTCTGAAATCACCCATTTTAACTGAGACTAGTTCACCTTCAGGCCATCCAAGAAATTAGTTTTTTCTTTACATTACTGATGTGTTCACCAGTGGATCCTCTGCGGTGAATGGGTGCCACCATAATGAGAGTCCAAACATCTGCTAAAAACATTACAACTATCCACATGACTCAAGTCCATCAGTTAAGATTTTGTAAAGAGAAAATCTGTGTCTTTCTAAGAAACGAGTACATCATTAACTTAATCCGTCCGTCATCCATATTAATGCTTCCAACAGTATAAATAGTCCATCCAACAATGTATTGATGTTTAGCAAATCACTGCTTGACTATTTTCTTTCTGATTCAGAGACATATGGATCGAGGACTCATATTTTAGCCAGAATCTACAGTTAAAAGCATCTTGATGCATTTGTTTATTGCAAACGCAACTCTTTTCACTTCACAAGACTTTCATTGATGAAGTGGATCACTGTGATGTTTTTATGAGCTGTTTGGACTCTGGTTCTGATGCAATGGTAAATTCATTTAATGTGTTGATGAAGAGTTAAACTCCATGTCTTGAACAGCCTTCACCTTTCATTTTTGGGTGAACCGTTCCTTCAGATCATTGCTTTGCACTCGATTGCGAACAAAGCCAAAATTGCTTCAGTGAAATATTACGTTCCGATTTATTTGTGTAATAATACTGCAGTATTCATCTAACCCGCAGTGAGGTGTGCTAAGAACCCTCAGCTGTACTTCGCCCGGAAGCTGAATGCCGCTATGAAGGGTGCCGGAACCGATGAAGACACTCTCATCCGCATCATCGTGTGCCGCTCGGAGGTAAAACACCACTTCAAATCATCTTACCGCATTGCATTGTGGGATATTATTACACATGGAGCACATGTATCTCTATAGAAAATGATATTTGGCATTGAGAATACTCTTGTTTGCACGTTTTATCAAACGACTTGTATTCATCTGTTTTAATAGTTCGATCTGGAGACCATTAAGGACATGTACCTGGAGAAATACGATGTGTCTCTAAAAGACGCCATCAGTTCGGAGTGCGGCGGAGATTTCAAGCGCCTTCTGCTGGCCATCCTGCACTAAAAGAAACGACCCAAGTGCTTGCAGGCCAGGAAGGTTTTCAATATAGTCACAACTAACATGACTTATTCTCCGTGTATTTGTCTATAAACACGTTTTGTATACAGCTCTGTTTAAATGAAGAATCGGCAACGCAACCTTCAAGTACGGCATACGTTTAATATGAACGTTTTGTTACGCTGTGCAAAGATGCACAGCATTATTCAGAAACATGCATTTGCGTCCGGTTTCTGTGGCATTCCTTGTACTTGAGACATAATTGGCCAGCTGAATTGGTTTAAGTGGAGTCTTGTGGTTTCCAGGGTTATGAGATGAATAATACAAAGCCAGCATTTTTATTTTCTGTTGTGATACGCCGGTGTTTTTCCACGCTAAAACCTCACAGCTGTACTGTTTGAAAAACGTGCACGACAATGTGAATCTGAACGTTTGTGTGAACGACGTCGTTAAGCATGTAGAGAAGTGCTTAAAAAAAATACAATGTAACATTTACGGCCTGCGAAATAATAAGACTTCCGCAGCTCATTTGTCCACTTGTGGTAAAATATCTGAATTACTGAAGAAACCGTTTTTACTCACCCAATTAATGTTGTTGTAACTAACACACACTGAAGTATTTATATTATTTGCATGGGGCATTTTAATACATCTTACAGTATATTAATATATCTGTAACAAGAATGCAGGCAAGAGTTCCCAAAAAGTTATTTTATGAGATTAATATAACAAGCATTGACTATACGGTGTAGGCACATGTGACATGGTATACATAAACTTATATTAAAAATGACTTTAAATGAATAAACATAAGATTGAATCTGAAGTAGTATGTTCAGTATTAATTCAATTGCATTTCCCTGAATAAAATAAAGTTCCAGTTCTAAGCTCCTGCATAACTAGCAATATTATTGTGATGTTTTCTCTTTATTTATTAATAAATGGATGTTTTTTTTGTTCTGTAAATTTTCCGTAGCTTGTTTCTAATTTTTAGCAAGTTACTATAACGAAAAAAAGAAAAAGATCTCACTGTAATTCACATTTCAACATTTCTTCTTTGGAATTTTTTTCATGTAAAATACATTTTCTGCATATTCCAAGCTATAAATTATTAGCAGTAAAAATAATTTAATTATATATGACCTTTAAAAAAAAGAGATGTATACCAACTGAATATAGTGCTATAATTCTAAAATGTATTTATTAAACAGAGTTATTTCTTTTAATCCATTAGCACTTGTTTCTGCAAAAAAAAAGTGATTAATCCTTAGAGCAGATCAAAACAGCACTTTTAAAACTTGGAAATTGGAAGCAACCTGTCATAAGAATTGAAGTGATGGCTTCTTCAACCGCTTTTATTTTATTCATCTTTATTAGTTTGTGCGTGGGTGTGACAACAGTCAGTCAATCAGTGATAAAGTATTGATGAAGTGTAGTATATATATAAAAAAATCAAATTAATGGAAGATATTTCAATCGTAATCGGTCGCGTGTTGCTCGCGCAGTGAACGGTAGGCGGCGGTGTGTTTCTGTGGCGCTTCATTCTGTGGGATTCTCAAAGAAGAAGAACAACAAAGAAATCCTGTAAACACTCGTGGCTGTGTGTACAGGTCAGCAAGTCTCTACAAATGATTCATTTTAGCTTTACACAGAAAGGTTAGCGTGCGTGTCACGTAGTATGACTCCGCGGACGCCTTGAGTGACGCTGAAAGTGATAAGAAGAAAACCGTTTGACCAACGGAATTTGTTTCCATGAATACAATGTTTGACCTGAAGTGCGAAAGCTCCTCAGGTGAAGAGGAAGAGACGGAGGGAGGAGAGTCCAGTTTAACGGCGCAGATATCCAGATGTGCGAATGTATCGTCGGCGGATTTAGACGAATTAGAGCACAACCGAAACGAGTCGAGCACCGTGAAGCAGACGGTGTGGGCTGTGAACTGTTTTAAAGCCTGGTTGCGCGAGAAGCAGCTGACGATCGACTTTAAAACCGTCGAGAAGTCGGAGCTGAACCCGGTGCTGCGCGAGTTTTATGGCTCTATCAGGACGAGCAAAGGAGAGCTGTACGGCATCAGCAGCTACGTCGGGCTTCGAGCCGGATTGAATCGGTTCATCAATGAACCTCCCCTCAACCGCGTGTGGAACCTGATGCAGGACACCGAGTTCAGGGCCGCCAATAATGTTTTCAAAGGCGTCGTCAAGCAGATCCGGCGCTCTGGTAGAGATATAACGGCACATTACCCGCCGATTTCACCCGAGGACCAGCACCTACTCAAGCATTCTCCCGCGCTGGACCCCGGCAACCCGAAAGGCTTGTTAAATAAGGTCTGGTACGACATCCAGTTACATTTTGGGCTGAGGGGGAAGGAGGGCAACCGACACCTGCAGCCAGACGCGTTCGCTCTCAACCGAGACCAGAACGGATTCAAATACTTCACGATGGCGTTGCACGAGGACGCGAAAAGCATGCAGGAGAAGGACAAGAAAAACCGCAGGGCTATGTATGAAGAGCCCGGCAATCCGCTGTGCCCGGTCGCGTCTCTGGAGAAATACCTGAGCAAAATCCCCGCCGACGCCAAAGCGCTGTATCTGCAGCCGAAAAGGATGTACGTGATCACCGATGAGCTGTGGTATACCCCACTTCCGCTGGGAGTCAATTATCTCTCCCAAATGCTGCCCAAAATATGCAAAGAGGCCGGCACGAGAACGATATACACTAACCACAGTCTGAGGCTCACCGCGATTCAAAGACTGACTGAATCGAGAGAGATCATGGCGGTGTGCGTGAGGTACGTTTAGCCGGAAAATAAAGCAAAACGTTATGAAGTTTAACAGTAGTGGGTCTTCTCCAGGCACTCCAAACCTGCCACCAAATTTATATCCATAAAGTTGCTTTCATAGAGTGCTTATATTTCATATAGCAGCATCGGGCCTGGAGCTTCTCATTCTGCTTGTGTGTTGTTTCTAGGCAACATAGTCACAACAAACACTGCACTGAAACGTTTCCCGTTTGTATCACCTTCTTATTTTGAAGCACTTTTCTACTCGAAGGACAAAAGATAATCAAATTTAAAGACCTTGTGATGTTTGAAAACGTAAATTATTTGACATTAAAAACGCACATTCTGTCATCGTTGTTCAGTGGGACACAAAAGATTATATTTTGAAACGCTATTGTTTTGGACACCATTGTATGGGTAGCATAGAATGTCTTTGTGATCCCCTTTAAGTAAGTGTTACAGGTTTGGAATGTCAATAAGATGGGTGAACTATTTATTTAAATACTTGTTTATAAAACTGTCATTTAACTATTTGGAAGTCAAAACTGATTGGAGGCTATAATCATGGAATAATTTTATTTTGTGAAATGAACATACTGTAATATTTCATGTTTTGAATGTATTTCATAGTACTAATTAATACTAATATATTATGTACTGTTTTGTTTATACAGTGTAAAAAAATACAATTAATGCAGCGTTTAAGTTAAAGCTGCAGTCCGTATGTTTTGCTTCTTTGTCGCCATCTATGTTTGAAAACCTGGTATTGCAGTTCCTTGCGGAATGATATCTTATGCGTGGGTTGTGCTGCGGCGCGGATGAATCTAATGTTTTGAGGCGAACGTGTAGCTGTCAGTTGCACCGGCGGGGATCCTGTATTTAATAATCACAGATTCTAGCCTACGTCTTGGAATATATGACCCTAATAAGAATTTTCACCGGATATTGTCATCTCAACAAGTAAGTCTGCCATGCTTTGTTCTGACTGAGGAAAAAAGCATTATCATAAATCGCGCTCCCGATGGTGATTTAATCTAACCATCGCTTAGCTCTTATCACATCAAACCCTGCAGATTATTATTGTTACACATTATTCTCAAATCATTGATGTTAACATCAGCATTGCGTGACTAAGAGTGTGTACAGTCTAATCACTAAATGTCGCATCATTCAGAATTTCTTTTAACCCAAAAAGCAAACTATACTCCCTTCAAGCTGGTTTTCTTTAAAACACATATCTTGTGGAAACCCAGGCTATCCGTAATCATTTGCACATTTAAAACTGAAATATAATTGAATTCAATTAATTTCATGTAATCCTTTTTGGATTACAATCCTCCAATAAAATGATTTTATATATATATATATATATATATATATATATATATATATATATATATATATATATATATATATATATATATATATTTAATTATTCCAGCTGCTATGAGAACAGGCTACAATCGAACGGATCATAAAGCTGAATAAAGCGAGCCGGAACTCGATCTTTATGTTTACAGATGTGACGTAATGACGCAGCGCAGCTCTCGAATTTCCCGCGAAAACCCACCCGTCCACTCAAATCAGAAAACGAGTCGAGCTCAAGTAAGGCGATAGTTTTGAACACTTGCTGGTTTTTCAAATATTGATTTTTGGATCATTTTTAACAACAAAAAAATTACGGACTGCAGCTTATAAAGCAACAATATTTAAAATCCAATTGATTGAGATTTTAATGCATTGGCAAAGCCTGTGTATTCCTTATTACTGAGCGGTATTTTCATTCACATAGCAACTGCCATAAGTCATTTAGTTTCATATAATTTCTGCTAAATAGAAAGCGTCCAATATGACAAACCAAAACACTAGAGGGTTAAAAGTGATATGAAATTGACAATAGTGCTAGATTGTGATTAATAGAGTATCTTGTGAATATTTTATCTTCATTTTAACTTTTGAAATAATTTTGGCAAAAAAAAAGACCCATTAAAGCACTCTTTATTATCAGTGCATATACCAAAGTATTCTAGTCTTGTTGTTAGAATTGAACTGTAATGCGCAAGTAAAATCAACTTATTTCCATTTATAGGCCCATACTCTGATCCAAATCCAGCAAACACAGAAAGGTGGAGATATACATACAAGTGGAGCTTGTACTTTCCAGTGCTGTAATTTGCCAAATATTATCTCTCTTGGAAGCAGTAATTAAATAAGTCGTGTTTAAATGCCGTTAAGATAATAAATATGTTAAGTGCAATTATGATAGTGTTCTCTTGCAGTGTTCCAGTTGAGATTAACACTCAGTGGCAGCAGCAGCAGCAGCAGCAGCAGACAGAATCTACCCCATACTCCCCCAGCAGTGAACTGGACTCCAGCTCCGCCAGACAGGAGAGTCCCGTGAGCAGCCACAGCTGGGTGAAACAGGAACCAGAGCCCGAAGCCATCCAGTGGGAAAACATGAACTCTGAGGCTGCCACCGATGCAGAGAAGCACAAAAATCTGAACAGTGCTAGTATGTTGTTTTTCCCCCCATTTCGTGAGAATCGGTGACCTCATTGGGATCTCCGTATTTTACTGATGAGATGTACAATTTTTCTTAGCAGCGGTACCTTCGATGGAGGGTTTACCCGGCGGTGTTATGCTGACCATCACTAAACTTCAGTGCCTGCTGGAGAGCAAACAGGAGAGGATTGAAGCTCTGGAGAGACAGGTGCAGGACCTACAGGAGGACCGCAGGTTCCTCCGCTCACAGATCGAGAACCTCACCGGCGCTCGCTTGGTTTCAGTGCCTGAAGGTGTGGTGAAAAAACGGGAAAAAAAACAACACCTGTATTATAATGAGTTTTACAATGACCTTTTGAAGTAAAGGTACCGTTTTTTATTTATATATTTATTTATTTTCTTAGGATTTTGTGTTTTGGCACAAAATGGTTATACGTTTCAAGACATGCAGTTTACTTTAAATCTTAAAATGTTAATATAGTTTTATCATGGCAACAAAACCATACTATCCTAAATTGCAGTGTGTGTATGTCATTTAGTCACTTTTACATTTAAAGTAAAACTTTTGCAGTAAATACATTTTCAAGGTTTTATGACAGCATATATTTAAGGGTATGAGAATGCTTTTTTTTTTTTTTTTTTATAGTTGTGATAATTGGGATTTTAATAGATTAACAAAATAGGTTTATTCCAAGTTTTAAAGTATCGGGAAGTAACTTAATTATGCGGTTGATTTCCTGTTACAGTGGTACTTGTGCTTTTTTTAATTGTTATTCTCTGTTGCCGCAGCGAGCACATCGGTGTTCTCTCAGTCCAGGACACGGAGAAGGAGACATAAAAGCTCGTCCAGCTCGTATGTTGAAGATGAGAGCATCACTGATGAATCTTCATCGAATGAGTCCAGCAGCGTCAGGAAAAAAAGATGTCATAAGAAGAAAGGAAAGAGAGGTACATGACACACAGCACTGGAAGGTCAACAGTTTTGTATCTGGATTGTTCTTAAATTTACTTTACCTGGATAAGATCCCCTGTAAGAACTAATACATTTGTATTGCATTGGGTAATTTTTTATACGTTACATTTATATGAAATGCAATTATTTGAATGTTAATTTTTTTTTTTAATTAATCCACTTAAAGGGACAGTTCAACCAAAAGTGAAAATTCTGTCATTAATTACGCACCCTCGTGTTGTTTCAAACCTGTTCATCCTGGGAACACAGATTAAGATATTTTTGATGAAATCCGAGACATTTCTGTCCATGTTCATAGACGGCAAGAGCCAGAAAACTCTTGGATTACATTAAAAATCACTTAATTTTTTCCAAAGGAGAACAAAGGTCTTCCCGGTTTGCAACGACATGAAGGTAACTAATAAATAAAATTTAATTTGGGTGAACTAACCCTTTAAGTACATCTTTATGATTTCGGTTAGTGTTGTCTTGAAATAAATTGCACTGAATGTACTGACAAGCATTTATGTTAAACTAAAACGTACATTAATGCAATTTCTATAGAAAAATGTCATGTTTTTTTTAACATACTTGTAATAACACGTTTATAATGATGAAATTGCAATCTAAAATATATTTACTTTAAGTGTATCAATGAATAAAACACTACAGTTCAAATAATAAGTGCTTTACCTATGCTTTAGTATTTTAACAAAAAGTAAAACTTTTAATTCGACTTTACCAAGTCAAATTAATTTTAATATTATTATTACGCCAATGTTATCTGCGAGTGCAGTTTAAGAATACTAATTATACCTTTTATGATTTGAAAAGCACTAGAAGTGCACTTTCGTCACGATTAAAAATGTAATGTACAGAAAGTTTATATATAAAGGCCACGTTTAAAACCTTTAAAATTTGCGTTTCAATCTCTTCCCAACAGGGTGTGCTCCACACTGTGACTAGGTCTCGATCAGCCTCTATCAAGAAGAAAAGCACGAGCAGGGCTTTCTGCCCAAGTGCGTCACTGAAGTTCACAGGGCCCGGGACAGTTTTTTTTTTTTTTTTTTTTTTACAAGCGAGCATCCCATATGCCCAGGAGTAGAGTAGCCTGTACCGTAAAGGACCTAATCATGGCCTGGGACGGCACTCCTGGGTGAACCCTCCCTGAAAACATCCCCCTACACGGCCCTCATCGCAGGAGCTGGACCAGGTCGCTAACAAGTCTGGTGGGTCTGATCAGGCCCAGCTATGCCCAGCAAGCGTGTCTCTCTACAGCAGAGCAGTTCAGTTTGTAATTCAACAACCCACTAGAGATTGATCAAATCTGAGCATCGCTCCGGTGGGGTTTTGATTAACGAGCATACGTGAACGCGGTCGCCCCGTCGATTTAAAAATGTAAGTTGGTAATTATAATTTGTCAAATGTAAACAGTCATTTTCACTTGAAAACGGCTATGCTAAAACCCATCAGTTAAACCCCGATACAGTCTTCCGGGTTAACCTACTAAATGATGTAACAACCGAACAACTCTTGTTTTGCTGATGAAGACCTTGCATGAAGGACGGAGCTGGTGAGAGCTTCCGGAGAGCTGGCCTAGGACTGCTACAGAAACAACAGACTGAACACTAGAGGTCGCTCTCATACCGATGTTGAGTGAAAACGGTGCTGGAAGGAAATAAAGTAGTGAGTGACTTTTGAAATGTGTTGCTCATATGCATAAAATGTATCTCTTTACCCTCACTGGTTTTATTACCGTGTGCTGTCTGCGCATCTTTTTCAAGTTTTAAGTGGTTTGTGTCATAAATGCACAGATCACTTAGAGATTTAATTTTTTTTTCAGTCTTAATTTGCACACATTGTTGCATGCAGCACATCGGTCCACTCATAAATTGGGCTTGTGAGTTTGAAACGATCTTTGTATGCGTTTATCAGTGTTGTTCACATCTGGCCCTCAAGTTCTACTGTCCTGTAGAGTTTAGCTTCAACCTAAATCAAACACCCCCGAACAAGCCAATCCAGAGAGGTGTTTGATGACGGGCTGGTGAGCGGGATCAAGGATGGAGCTGAACTTCGACGCACTAATGGCCCTCAAGGGACAGTTTTTATTTTCAACATATGTTGTCATTCATTCGCTTTTAAATGTTTACAAATGCCTGTTATTTAACAATTAAAGGTGCTGCAAGAATTTGTAACTTTTCTAAATTAATGAGCGCGCTCTCCAAAACGGAAGTTTTGAAACCCGGACAAAGTCCAGTCGAACACCTTTGAAGCGGCTCTTCGGGATCGCTTGGAAAGCGCAGGCAGGAAAAAATCTCCATCTTCGACGCAAATCTAATTTGTGCAAACTATTAAAGTTATTAACCGTTAAACCAACCGCGCGGTAAGCCTGACCAGGTCAGGTCCTCGGCTCGCGCGTATCGTGAGCTTTTAGGTCGTCGGATCATTCGCCTGCGACGCGTGTCCCGAAAGCGGCTGTGGTCAAGTTCGGTCGTAACCAACGGAGTTCAAAACAACGGCGAATGTGGTCGATATTTTTTAGGAAACACATCTCTGCACGATTCGAGGACCATACCGACTCGTGACAAAAACGTTCAGTCCGTTTGCGAACCAGTTTAACTAATTACTTAAGTAGTAAACAACTTGTCTAGATGGTGTAACCGTATTCAATTTAACTAACTAAAAAGTATAAGAGTCTATACGCACATTTTTTTTTGTTGTTGAGCAGTTTGGCGTAATATTTATTATCATTTCTTATAAACAAGTAGAGAAGTTATTCAGTGTGGTGTAACCAGAGCCCCGCCCCCTTCGCTGGTGTAACCGACATGTAGAAAGGCGTGCTGCTGTCATGTGACCGTCAAACAGGAAATGGTGTCTCGGAGACGAACCCTTCAAATCGTGATGGCTGTGTGTCAAGGTTAGTAAGTTATGCCTGTCCAAATAGTGCGCAATTGATCGTTTTATTACGCAATAAAGTGCGTTTACGGGCAAATGCCGTCTGCTGTGAAGCTTTGAACGTTCATAAATCACGGTTCTTTTTTCACAAATGTGGTTAGAGCCGAAATGTCAAGTGGTGTAACCAATAGCTCCATTTGACACACGCGCCGCAAGATCTAGCACACGAACTGCGGCGATTTCCCGATGCCGAAAATGTATTTTTAATTCCTGGCCATGTCGTTTTTACATGTTATCACTCTCGTTAGTTGTCATGTGCTCAGTACGTTACATAAACACTTTAACGCACAGTTAAATTAATCAAATATTGTGTGAACGTTGAAATGAATGTAACATGTAAATGAACTGCAAGAGCAGTGCACAGTGAGTTATAGCTGTATTTCATACAAATAGCACACTTATAACGAATACTGATTTGATCGCTCACTTTAACGTAGGCATCTATTAAAACTAGACTGCAAAAAGTCGATTTTTGTATATTAATATCTGCTTTGTTAAAGCGTAAGTCTAACATTAAGTCTAAAGTTAAGCGCACACGTTCTTTCCACATATGTACGTCATTACCGTGTTGTAAGAAGCTTTTTTTTTGTTTATTTATTTTTCATTCATAGATGCCACTATCAAACAACGAGAAATCGGCTCGGCATAGAGCAAAGGTGAACGCTGATCCTGTTGCCAGGGCCAGATACCTTGAAAAAAGAAGAGAGAGGTGTTCGATTTATATTCTACAGATAATCTTAAATTCTAAAAGCAAATAATAAAAAAAAAGTTATGCTATTAATAAACAAAAATGCTTTTTATATGTTATATGTTTTTTTTTGCAAAAATGGTTCCCTTTTGTTTCAAATTCTTAGTTATCAGCGACGAAAAAGAGAGGGAAAGACTAAACATCCTCCAGTAGCCGAACTCTCTAAAGCAAGACAGGAGGAACTGAGGCAGAAATGGAGACATTACCAGAGAAGCCGCAGGAGCAAGATTCGTGATTTACCACTGCAGTACTCGTATGTGCTTTCAGCCCGTTTGATTGTGTGCAAACCATAGTTTTGCAGCGCTTTTCATCTTCCTCGTATTCCTGCTGTGTTTTGGACATTCTAAAAGCTAGTTATGCTTGCAAAAAAATTGGATATAGCAAATTTAATGAGCTCTCTGAAACTACTTGATTAATCTTAAGTCATTTAGTAACTTGTAAATATATATGTGTGTGTGTGTGTGTATGTTCTGGTATGACATGGATGGATTGTGCACAAAAATATGAATATTAAGCTTTGAATTATGCCATGATTGTCATATAATATTATCTTTCTGCAGCTCTCAGGTTGAGATGAACTCTCAGTGGCTGCAGGACTTTGCTCCATACTCTCCCAGCAGTGAAGCTGACTCCAGCTCCGCCATGCTGGAAAGTCCCGTGACCAGCTACAGCTGGATAAAACAGGAGCCAGAGACCGTAGTAATCCAGTGTGACAATGTGAACACCGAGACAGAGCAGGACACAACTCCAAGCGGTGCCGCTTCCATCTCCAGTACGTGATTTGTCATTTACATTAGCTTATAAGCATCTCTAAAACACAATAACGAAGACATTTATGAATCATATGCAGTGATGTGGTTTGTACGGTTCTGTCACGTTCGAATCCCAGTTGCAGTTGGCTTGTCGGTTAGAGAAGTCTTCTCTTCTTCAAATGCATGTCGTAGCGATATGGTCATGTTTTTCTGTCTTTCTCAACAGCGACGCCTCCGATCGCGGGAGATTTGCCCAGCAGCGTTATGCTGACCATCGCCAAACTTCACTGTTTGCTGGAGAGCAAACAGGAGAAGATCGACATTCTGGAGAGACAGGTGCAGGACTTGCAGGAGGATCGCAGGTTCCTCCGCTCACAGATCGAGAACCTCACCGGCGCTCTCTCTGCTCGTGTCTGTCGAGGGATTTCAGACGAAACGGTCGGGAAACGTTAGCGCGTTTAGGTCGGAGCATAAACTGTAACTGAACGGACTCTCAATGTTCAATCATTCGTTGTTTTGTTATTGTTATTTTATCATTGTTATTAATTTATGTAAACGGACAATTACGCATTAGGCATTCAAATCTGTTTTATTATTATCGTGATTATGATCGTAATTATTATTGTTAAAGATAATTTACAAAGTTAAAATGCACTCACCCTCATGTCGCCTTCATATGTGTATGGCTTTTTAGGGACCATAACATTTCTTTGCTATCTTTTGTTGTTAAAGTTGTGGTCACACTTACCACTGTTTATCAAATATATATAAAATTCTGTTATTTCAATAGCAGCTTGTGGCTATCACCACCAGAATATTCACCCATCCGAAAACACAAATAAGCTAAATCGATCCTTGTTAAATTGTAAATGCTGTCAGCATAATTCCACTTAAATTATAACAGAAAATTATTTTTATTAAAGTTGAGACTGTTATAGACATCAGCAGTACTCCATGTCTGAACACTAGAGGGCAGTCTGGTAACATTACTGTATGAACGTCCCGCTAGCAGGAACTACATTTGGAGGAAAGTGGAAATGTTTAATGGATAGTTCGCTAAAAATGTCGTTCCAAACCTGTTTGACTGCATGTCTCCAGTGATTTAAATATGTATTAAAAAGTCCGGCTTTTCAGCAAATAATTAAATAATAATAACAAAATAATAGTGAAAAAAATAAAGCAAAATAATAACAATTTATGTTCCACACATGAAAGTCATACCGTTGAAACATGAAAGTGAAAGAAATTACCACAGAATTGTCCTTTTGTCAAACTCGGAGACATGCTAAGATACACAGAGACGGGCAATGAGGTAACATGCTAGCGGTGTTTTTACACGACGGGAGCATTTCATATATTCAGTCAAAATGACGAACTCGGGAAGTTTCTTCTCGACAGGTAAGCTTTCAAGTTGAAATTATTTCTAATAGTATAAACCTTTCAGTTCCACTAATGTTCGACACGCTACTTTGTTTACAATTAATAATCTAGCGTGACCATAAAAATAGAGCTTAACTTAAATGACATGGGTGACATAACCATAAACTGTTTAAGTGTATATTTTTACACAAGTGACATGCTGTCTTTTCAAAATGTGATGTACTTTCCATCACAGCAAACATTTTGAACCCTAATGAAGTTTAATCAGAAGTTAGCACGCTTGCTCACTCTGGAGACGAGGTAGTATTCAAGTTAGTGTTAGTAAAGTAAAAAAAAAATATTAGACTTGATTTGTGGAAATAAATCAGAGTAAATATCACTTGAACCAATGATTTCTTGATGAAAAAACCTTTATTTGTCTGTTGTAAGTTGTGGCTGAAACGCTATATTGACCAATCAGCTTCCAGGACCACACACATTTTTTTTTTTTTTTTTTTATCCTGTATGAAGATATCATCCTTGTGATTTTCACTGTTTTTCTTTGTGGAGAACTATAAATAGCTGATGTCTTCACCAGTCGAATGAGCCCCAGATGAAGGTTTTCGGGCACACTCAACAGGAAGTGACAGAGCGGCGTGTTTTCACCGTCTTCCCGCTGTTTGCCGTTCAAGTGGAGTGACAAATTAGCAGTGCAAAGCCATTATAGGGCTCCTCTGTGGCTGTTTATCTTTCCGTGGGACTCTATCTTTGTCATTCACGCACTTTTTCTGGGCTTCCTGTCTCTCTCTCTCTCCTCAGTTTGTCTCTTTCTCTTTTTTTTTGAACCAACAAAGCAACGATTGCTGATTGCCAGTAAGGCCTCCCTTTGCAGTCATTTCTGATGGGACGACTTCCGATACATAAGCAGGCTGAGAGTGTGTCCACCTGCTGTCCTTTCAGAGCAGACAGCTGTGGTAGATGGCTGAAGGTACCAGAGGGTCTCGCTGAAGGGGGGGCGCCGTGCTTTGAACTTAATGGGGCCTGAAGCATCATAACGACGTGACTGGAATGAGGGCCGAGCGCAGCAGCTGCGGCGGTTTCATGTGAGCTGAACGTGTGGCAGGTGCAGTGGTAGGATTTTGAGCCAGAGTTCACCATCCTTCCTCATGAATCTGCTCTTCTGTAAGAATCCAAACGCCTGATGAATAGAGAACACCTGCAGGCTCATTTGACCAGATGACCAGTCATGACTGCTGTATTTCCTTTACCACGTTGGAACACGTTTTCTGCCAGAAGCGTTTTCATAACTGCTTCCCAAGTTTCATTTTCTACAGTCGTACCAGTTATGTATAGATTATGACAGAAACCAATCAGATATTTTTACATGACAGTAGTGGAGCTGGAACTTTCCAGGATTTGCTTTCCAACATTGTTGTTATGATGCTCTGAAGTTTTCTTTCAGTGTAAATATATATATATATATATATATATATATATATATATATATATATATATATATATATATATATATATATATATATATTAGACTGAAACTTTTATATATGTTGAAATAAAAAGGTCTGAAATTTTGTTACATTGATATTGGTATTTAAAAAATAAAATATATATTTTTCCAGGTAATTGTAAATAATCTCCTTTTCATCTGGTTTTCCACATTTGTTTGTTTGTTTGTTAAATAATATTAAATATATAGTTTATTCATTATTTGTATGTACATTACTCTAAAATGTTTAGCCAAAAAAGGGTAAAAACATTAACTTAAATTTTCCCTATTTTATTGATAAAAAAAAAAAAGGTTTTATAAAAATAAAAATATGCTCAAGAAAGTATTACATTTGTTGAGTAAGAGTTATTTTATACCATTACATCTAAGGATTTAATGGTTTAAAATAACTCACATTCTGCTTAAAGATCATAATAATCATGTGTTGGAAATGTTTTGGATCACCTGGAAAAGACGCTTTTGGGTGCGTGTACTTCGACTTTTTAATATTATTTTTCATACGATAGGCGTAGTGTAAATTGTATTGGCTTTTGTGTGTGCATTATGTGTTTGGCCTGTGGATATAGTTTCAGATCGCTAATTAAATCAGGTTTGAGTTTAGTTTAGGACGTTGTCTTGGAAAGTAGGTGCTTAGACAGTGAAACAGCTTACTATTATTTTGGAAAAGTGTCACAATAAGACTGATTTCCCTTAGTAGGCAGCAGGCAGTGAGTGACCGATGCTTGTATCTGTGGTGGTGGTGTTAAGGCCCACAGACCAGACAGAGAACTAACCACACACTTGATCTATTATCCAGGTTAGTGTATTGATTGTTTCGGAATAGATCTGTAATGTTCCACTAAGCCCTTGAAAATCAAAATACAATGCATTTCTTTGATTTTCTTCAAGCAGACCACCTCAGGGGCATCATGTGAGGTTTCCTGTTTTGTCTCACTCATCTGACTTATTTTCTGTTTCTGTAAAGCACAAGAATCATCAGTCGTTTGCAGCCGTCGTATTGGATGTCGCTCACCAGCTTTGGTCTGGACCGCCACACCATCCTCTAAAAAACAGTGTTCGCGCTGCGTGTTTCTGCCGCAGGGTGTGCGACTGGTGTCTTAAAATAACCAACGCACCATCCTAAGTGGGTCAGGGCAGGAAGTGGATGCCAAAGGCCCGCACATGCACCAATGGGCATACATCCTGGTCATTTTCCCTTCAAGCTAATGTGAAGAATGATATAGTGTTTAATGAAGGTCAGCGTATCACTGACACCGTCATTGTGACGGAAATTGCAGGGAGTTATGCATACTGCTCTGTTTTTCACGGCCTTGGCCGTAGCCATTTGTTTTGGTGACTTATTGAGTTAATTCTGTTATAGTATGCTAGTTATACTAGTACACTAATCTCACAAAACATCAAATGATTTTTAGTAATGACCATGAGTACAAATATTAATGTTAAAGCATATAATGATATTCTATGAATATTGGATTATTGGATATTTGTAAAGTAGTTAAACCTGTTCATTGGAAGAGGTGACCCAATACTTTTGGCAATATAGTGTATTTTTTTCTATATACACATTCTAATACTTTGATTTGGTGCACAAGAAACATTTCTTGATTTCATTTCCCATTATCCCATTCGTTTCCCATTCCCATTATTATTATTTTAGCTGACGTTGTTTTAGAGAAATCTTATTGACTAGCGTAGAGATTCTAATTCATATGATATTTGAAGTCATTCATTGTTTCTTTCCGTTCCTGAAACATGTGCTGGACATTTTTTGGCGAGCTCCTTAGATATCCTCAGACACAAGGGGGCAGGCACGCATTCTGCTGTAAAAGCGAATCGTTAAACGTCTTTCTGGCATATGCAGACATACATGATTATTGTGGTTTTTAGGGGTGTATTTGTAGCATATGAGCGGATTGGATGCATGTTGTTGTTGGACTGAAGTCAAACTGTGAAATTCTGTGGCTTTGTCGTGCCCTGTAATCATGTAACATGAGTTGATTGAACACAAACGGCACATACGTCTTCGTGAGCAAACAAAAGCGTAGGAAACATTATTACTTCCCCTCATTGTCTCTATATAAATCAATAATGGCACTGAATACAAACCAGAGGCTCCAACGCCCTTATACATATTAATCAGTGAAACATTACATATTAATGAAATTTCATTACCAAATTAAATCCGTACACTGCAAAATCTCTTTTCAATTTCAGATTTCCGGCTGTGTTGTTTTATCAACAAGTCTGCAGGTACTGACATCGCTCACATGTTCTCCATCTGGTTGGCGCTGATAAGAACTTCCAAAGGCCTTCTGGGTAATAGTCTTCGCCGACTTAAAAAGCTGGGATGTAATGTATTCTGGCTGAGACGGCCCTGCCAGCAGCCTGCGTCTCCTGCCCCGCACAATCAGCTGTGAAGTGTGCGCTTGTCAGAGACGAGTCTCTCTGAGACTGATGATTCACGCTGCACCCCCATTTCAGAGAGAGAGAGAGAGACAAAATGGCTGCTCTCAGGGCCAGAGGGGGAGCCAAAAATCGTCACGGCAAACTGAAAATTGCGGCAGAGATTGAATGGAAAAATACCGCTTCACGCTCCGAGATGAATCCACTTCAATTTAGACGTCATGACGATTTCTATAGGAATCGGTTGATGATCGAATATTTGCGTGTTTAAATGGTTAAACAAGATTTAAATACCGCACTGCAGAAATACCGATGAATGTCAATATACCGGTTAAGAACTGAGATATGTTTCACTCCAAAATCGAAAGATTTAAATAACATATTAATGCATTGCAGTAATGTTTTTTGTGTGTGTGTGTGTGTGTATTTGGTGGTCAAGTTTTTTTTGTGAGATTCACTATAAATGCATACGTGATTTAAAAAAAAAAAAAACCAACATGTTCTGTTTTTGCAAATAAACTATGTATTTGTGCTGTCAAAATATTAATATGTAAATACATGCATATATATATATATATATATATATATATATATATATATATATATATATATATATATATATATATATATATATATATATATAGTATATATTTTGAAATTATTTCCATGTATATAGCAAATATATCTATATATAGCATATTTAGATTTTTTTTATATATATGTGTTTAAATTTATATAGACATAATAAGTATACACAGTATACTCTCATGTATTATGTACACAGAAACATTTATTTTGGAATGCAATTAATCATTTGACAGCACTAATATATATTTACACACACAGAGACACAAAACGTTTTTCTTCTTCTCTGGGTGGGGTCTGTCTTCGTGTTCACAGACTTCCCCTCATGCTCAGAGGCTTGTGGGATATGTAAAAAGGACACAACCTCTATTTTCTGGGTCACGAGCTACGGTTTATGCCCCAGGTGTCAGCTTCGTAAGGTGCATGACGGGATGCCAGATTGTATAGATATTACATGCAGGGAGGCAGGAGGGGATGAGTATCTGAAAACAGTAATTTTATTTTTATTTTTTCAGAAAGTCTCAGTAACTTTCCAGGCTTTGTGTAGTTAGTTTTACTTTCACGGCACTGCAAAGGTCAGTGGCATTTTGTAGATTTAAATCGGCCAGATCAGTTGTGTCAAATTTGGGTCACACAAGAAGTAATTAGTAGCAAATTTATTCCCATTTAATCTAACAGAGAAATAAGTAAATGAATGCTCAGCATGCGTATCAGAAAGACAAAGAAGGCTTGATGATATGTATTCCGTTACGCCCCTTTCCACCTCCTCCACCCAGCTAGCTTCAAGCGCTATGACGATAGAAAGAACAGACGTCAGCAAGGAACAAGTACGTAAAAGAGATTTCTCTCAGTCCCCCCTCCTTGCATCTTTATTTTTGGTCAGACGCACCAGGAGGTTTCGTTTCTTTTTGTAGTGTGCGTGTGACGTTGTGCTCGGCTGATGTTTGACCGCCTTGTGTTCTCTCTCTGAAGAGTTAATGACAGGGAAAATTAGAAAAGGACTGAAATTATGTAAACTGCCGGTCATTATCAGCCAATCACAGTCTGTCATATCAGCCAATACAGATAGATGGGGTGCAGAGTGGTAACCAATGGAAACACATTGGTACTGGTGATGCCTCTAAAACACAGTGCCCTGCCATGAGGAGCGATGGGATTTCAGTGTGATTTAAGCGCTCCATGTTTCCGTTAAGGTTTTCGGGAAGGTATAATCCCGCCCTTTGCGAGGAGAAGGGAGAAGCAGATGCCATATTCTTTATTTTTTCTCTCAGTTTGACCCTTTTGATAAGCCTGGTTAATGATGTGACGATGGGCTCACCTGTTCAGCCACAAAGGAAACGTTTTTTTGCTTTTTTTAGGAAACATTTGGGTTTTTAGAGCGCGTGTAAGAGCTGCGAGAGTGTGTGTTCTGTGAGCCAATGGAGATACTGAAAAGAAAACTACAATATTACATTTTCTGGAAAGAATATTAGTGGTGCTATTCTGAGAGGGTGTTGCTATGTGGTTGCTAGGTGAGAAAAGTGCCCATTGTCCTGTCTCTGTATGTTATTTCCTAGATTTGGTTTAAGTCCCTCCTTAAGTATAGGTTTTTTTTTAATTGACAAAAGTAAGCCACAAGCAGTACAATGGTCATTTTTTTTACATTTCAACTACACTAGAATGTTTTGTTACGCATAAGACACTAAAAAAAGACTGACAGTCAAAGATGTCCATCTAGCACGTTTAGAAAGAAAAAAAAACCTATGGAAAAATAATGGATTGCAATCTAAAAATTTGTTCTGTGTGGCATTGTAATGCATTATAATGTTTTATGTGAAGTATTCAAAGATCATGTGTAGGACGAGTTACACCCCCAAAATTTAATGGTGGTATATAAAATACTGCCAACTTGCATTAGCAACCACCGCTGATTTTTACAATTCAGTGTGTTTTTCTTAGTTACAAATAGCTCTATCGCTGTACCCATAAATGAGTTTCTAGAATTGACACTATTTCCATACATTTGTATGGCATTTTCCATTGATCGTGTCAAATTCAATTACCTCATGGTGGCGTATGTGGGAGGATGTAGTGAAAATATAAGCATGAATCCGATTGGCTGGCTGTCGGTCGTGCTCAGGCGAGGTGATGCAGGCGGCTGAGAGACTCATCAAACTGGGACAAGAGCTAGATGAGACGGCTGGAAAATCCTCTCTCAGGCCTGGGGAAGCGTGAACCAACCAGCAGCCTGAGCCCCACGTTCATAATGTCGTTACGATTAAGGCAGCACTAGAGGTCCAGCAAAACATGACACCCAATACAGACATTTTGATTGAAAATATATTTTTTTAATTTTTTATTAATTTAGTTTGCTTATACAAGTGGCATCACAATCCTTTTGTTCATACTTGGGGTAGATGTACCTAGATGTATTTCAAACCACTATCCTTGAGTACTAAACATTGGTGTGCAAATTATCGTGTACACTGTAATGTTGGAGCTACAGATAAGTCAAATAATGCCGATGTTGGATATTATATTTTTGAGTGATCATGGCTGACAATAAAACAGTTGGAAAACCACTTTGATTTTGGGTTTGGAACAACATGGGGAACAACATTAATGACAAAATTTATATTTTAGGGTATAACCCTTTAATCAGAGGGTCTATGGTTGAGTGTATCTATGTGTTTTTTCTGTTCTGTTTCTGTTACCTACAGATAATGTAAATAACCCATAGGCTTACTTCCATGTTGAGGAAAAAGGTGGGTAGACCAGAGGTGTCCAATCCCGCTTCTGAAGTTTAGCTCAACACACCTGCAAGTTTGTTCAGCGGGGTGGCAAACCTGTCCCCTGAGATCCACTTTCCTGCAGATCTTAGCTCCAACCAAATAAACTAACCAAACACACCTGGACAAGCTAATCGTGCTACAGACAGCTGAAATTGATCAGGATTGGACAAAAATAAGACGATCCAACTGGATCTTAAGTTGTCTAGTCCTGTTCTATAGTGTGTTTGAAATGGCAAGCTACTGTTTGTGTAGATTGATAAGGAGCAAACTTTGTGCCTATATAATGCATACAAATAATGTTTAGTATGAATTAAATCCAGACATACTACATTTGTCATGCTGTCATTGCCAGTTGCCGTTCACAGCTCTTCTCCTGTGGCTTCATGGATAGGTGTCCGTTGGTTGTGCACTTCAGAATCTGGGTGGAAGTATCAGGTAATCTGGGTACGAATACTATGAACCGCCTACTTTTTTCACATACTGTACTGTTTATTTAACTACTATATAGGGGGGAAGTAAGCATATATGATGCAGGGCTAGTAATTCTAAAGACCTTGTTTGGCTTGTTAAAGTGTGTTTACTTAAACTAACGTTGCTTTCCATGAGCAAGACCACTCCAAAACCACCATAGGAATCCTACAAAATCGCTGTAAAAAGACCTTAACAACTGCATGGCAATGCCTTGACAACCACCTACACTGTAGCATCATTGTGGCACTAAATAAAGTCACCAAAGTTAGTCATATTGCAGTGTTCTTAATGCTGGGGTAAGACTCATCCTTCTGGTGGTTAGATATGGAAGAAGGGTTATACAAGCCTCTGAAGGCTTGATGAGCTATTTGCTCATTCTGTCAAGTGCCTCTCACTGACATAACAGCTGTGTAGTTGATAATAAGCTTACCAGAGGTTATGAAATGGCATACTTTTTTTTTGTATGGTTCAATATTTCCATAAGTCCATATTTCGACTACATATCTGACTTTACACTGATGTAGAAATTACTTGAGGGTGGGTAAATGATGAGAATTTGAATTTTTGGGTAAACTATTCCTTTAATTCAGTGTTTTCTTCCATAAGCCAAACTTTTATGCAAATGCCAGTTATTTGTGTATAATACACAAATAGGTTTGATTAAATCATTAAAGAAAAAAAACAATTTCCTGTGGAAATTGAAGTTCACTTCATATGTAGATGAAATGTAGAATTCAATTTGTACATCAAAGATGTCTATTAATATAGATTCAATTAAGGCACTGCATGATGACTTCAAACAAGCCACATCAAGTGCAGTAAAATTCAGCAGTCTGTGTTAACCAGTCTCAAAAATGAAGCCCAGACCGCATGTGGTTTTGTGTTTCACAGTGTAATGTGTAAAATTTTGTAGGGTTAATTTTGCAGAACAGATTAAAGCAATAAAAAATACATGGTTGTTTCCCTCAGTGTCCTTCAATTCACACTGCAATATTTTGTTTTTCTGCAATATATATTGCGATATAGCCTTAACTCTATTTGGAAAAGAAAAATCAGTGTTTGGGATGATTTTGTAGACCAGATGAGTAGCCTTAATCAGCATAGGAAATAAACATTATAAACATGGATTAATATAACAGAACAAAGATACAAGTTATTTCAGATTAGTCTGAAGTGATCCAGAAGAGAATCATTGACCCTCTCCACGAAGATGTTCACAAAAGGGTCATTGCTGAAAGGAGTGCCGTATCAAAGCATATTAGGTGCAAAGTTTGCTGCAAGGAAGAAATTGGGAAATTGAGAATACTGCGAAGCAAAGCTGATTCAAACACTTGGGAGAGCTTCACAAGGAGTGGACTGAAGCTGGAATCAGTGCGTTAAGAGTCTTCACGCACAGACGTCTCCAGGAAAAGGGCTACCAAGACATTTCTGAAACAGAAGCAAAGTTAGAAGCATCTTACCTGGGCTGAGGAGAAAAATAACTGTACTGTTACTCAGTGGTCCAATGTCCTCTTTTCAGATCAAATTTTGCATTTCATTTGAAAATCACGGTCTGGAGTCCAGAGGAATACTGGAGAGGCACAGATGTCCGGTGTGAAGTTTCTGAAGTCATTGATGATCTGGGGTGCCATGTCATCTGCTGGTGTTTATTTATTGTTTTTTATGAAGTCTAAATTCAATGCAGTCGTCTATCAGGTGATTTTGAAGCACTTTTTGCCTCCATCTGCTCACAAGCTTTATGGAGATGCTGATTTCCTTTTCCGGCAAGACTTTAGCACCTAGTGCTTTGCTGACCATGATATTACTGTGTGTTCGATTGACCCAATCTGGAGCGATTTCCTAATGTTACCCTGTGTCTAAATCAAATCAGTGGGCAGATTTAAACCTCAGATAATGTAGAAGTAGGCGTTGATCTCCTTCAGCAGAGAATATTCCAAATGACATTGCATTTGGATTTGGAAGCTTGCTTTCAGTAGAAGTCGCTTTTGAACTAAGTTTAAGTTCTGAAACTTACAGAATGTTTATATTCATTTTCTCATTATGTGCCAAAACAATTTTATTTCTCACTTCATGGCATAAAACAGGCGTAGATAAATTATTCACAACAGATGTAACCTGCTTTTAGTCGTGAAGGATTACAAAATGGTATTTGTGCTGAGAAAATACTATCATCTGAGAAAAGGTGAAGAGACAGAAACCTGAACATAATGTGATATGATGGTGGTGGTCAGACTGAGCTACTTGTGTGAATGAGGATCTTGTGAAGTAGTGCATCTGCTATCTCCAGCAGCAGCTGGGGGGAGTCATGCTCCAGTAGCCCCTCACAATGGTGAGCAGATTTAGCGGCGCTCCAGCAGGAACACATTCAGCTCACGTCCCCGAGCACGACAATGGCCTCATCATTGGCCGCATCAGTCTATTGACGCGTGCCTGCAACCCTCAGCGCCCATCAAACCTGCCAAGAGAATCTATGGCTTTTCACAAATCTTTTTCAGACACGCTGTCCCGGTCTCCCTCTGTTATAACAGAAGTATTAATTCCTCTGGAACATTTTCGAATTTTTTTTTTAAGAACAGCAGTAAAGGCTCTTCGGTTGATTGGCTTGCAGGAGTAATGAACTTCTGCTGTGAATACGCTGACTTCACAGTGTCTGTATTGTACAGGTTACAATTGCGACTTGATCAGACTATTTTTCAGAGCCATTTTTTTGGACGTGTCACTGAAAGCTTTAGGAAAGAGTAGATCCCAAATATATAGATCCCAATGTCTCCTGTTTCTACTACACAGAAAATAGATTAAATGGTACATGGGATATCTCCTTTTTCTTTTGACGTAACAGTCCTCTTTGTTTCAAATGTATATTCTCTAGCATTGAGTTTCGGTGTATCAAATTGTGATTAGATTTGTCAATCAAATTCTCAATGATCGAACACATGAGTTATGGATCCAAATGATTTTTAAATCCTAAACTCTCTCTCTCTCTCTCTCTCTCTCTCTCTCTCTCTCTATATATATATATATATATATATATATATATATATATATAGCTAAAGAATAACTGAAACAACTGAACTCCATGAAATATTTAACACTACTAAGGAACATCCAAGCACTGTGTCATGATGCATGTTTATTTTCCATTTCAGATTTGTCGTTCTCGATTCCCAATGGATGAATGATGGCTGTTCTGAATGATGGTTATTATCTGGTCTTGAGTCCAGTGTGTGGGCTAAGATGCTTTCGCCCACTGAAGCCACTTCACTTTAGATAATTGTGTTAAAAGCAGCCTCGTGTATCCAAATCGTTCGGTGCAGAACTGTCCAAACATGTCTGGAGACAGCTGCATTCACCGCTGGTAAGAACAACTCTTTTCCACCATAGCTCCACTATATTTGATATCTTTCGAAGAATCCATCATTAAATCTAAACCGTTGTTCATTCGGTGTTCCCATACTGTCATATACTGCAAAACATTATCCATCTTTATTTCCTCTGTTTAAGCTTAACATTTATTAGTATGTCTTTCAGTGCATTTTGATAGCTACATTAGCTGATCTGAAAAAGGAAGTGACTTCTGAAGTAATGTGTATGGAATTTAAATTGTGTTTGTAGGATCCCCCAAAGATTTTTTTTTAGCTAGATAACAGAATGGAAAAAGTTGTTTAATTAGTTGACCATTGTCTTACATGTTTCTGCTCATATTTTGGGGGAAAAGTATAATTTAATATTGAGAATATTGTGAAATTTTATAGCTCTAAAGTATTAATATAAATTATGTTTATTGACTATTATATTCTCAAAAAAATTATAATAATTTTTTTTTCTCTCTTTATTCTGATTGAATTTCATTTGTTATTTGATTGGTTTTTCCCCTCTGCTTTTTCTATGAATAGTAAAAAAAAAAAAAAAATTTATAGGATTTCACAACCTTGTGAGGTTAATTATTAGAATTGGAAAAGATTGAAATAGGTAGGAGGAATGAAAATACTCCCTTTCTTTTGGTGAAAGACATGAAGCCACACTCTGACAGAGCTGTACTCACAGTAATAAGCAATTAAATCCATCATGCTACGGTAAAAGTGTTAGACAAACCTCATGCATTCCCGCTGTCCTATATACCGTATTACATGTCATTTCTTTTGCCTTGTACATGACACATGCATTATACCTCAATTAGAATTGCTACTCTCAAATGACAAGCAATTATTTAGTGCACAACTCAAACGCTTGTGTAGAGCTGCCTTTTCAAAGTAAAGGTGAATTATTAGATTGCTGAGACTTGCTATTTATTATTTGATGTTATTATTACAGTTAATTACATTTGCTTAAAAATTGTTTAGATATTAGAAAAGCGAAAAAAAAAGTCAAATGTGGACTTTGATGGGTAAATTAACCTTGGTTGGCCCGTCAGTGTTGGGGGATTTGATGAATTCGACGTGCTTGTCGCCCTGAGGCAAAGCCATTTGAATCGACACCTGCCTCAAAACAGCCCAGACTCAAGTGTGTGTGGAAACAATCACGACGACTGTGTAAATACACTGGATCTCCAGCTGTGATGCACTGATTGTGGAAAGAAGCTAAGAAAAAAAATGATTAGACGAATATGAAGAGACAGCTGCGTGTCTTCTGCTGTTGCAGCTAATAGTGTACACAAACGATGCACGACGAGACATATTCAGCTTTTTCCCTTATGCGTAAATAGACAAAAAATTCTCATAATCAAAATTGCAGTGTTTGCTGATAATGAAGTATTTTTACGCAGTTTGCATTAAGTCGTAATGTAGTAAATAGTGAAATTTATTATTAATGAAGAAAATTTGTACTGTCAAGGAGAGTAATACAGAACGTGCAGTTTGTGGTTTATAAGGAACTATTAAGCGAATTGTGTTCACATTCCAGCCTCATCTGCTTTCGTATGTAAACTATGCATTATTAATACGGAGATTACAGAATTTGATTATTTAATATTACTGTTTAACATTACTGTTTACACTTAAAGTGTTTCTAAAAAGTTTTGTCGCCCTGTTTAATGATTGAAATATTGGCAAAACTAATTTTGTTCACATACCATACATTTATTGTTTTGAGAAGATCTGAATATTTGCGGTGTTGAACCAGATATAAAATAGGGGGGTTATCACGTGATTGATGGGTTTTTGTAACAAAAATATTTTTAGTTTTCAAATTATAACCTAAAAATAAATTAGCGAAAAAAATGAAATTCGGCTTCCTGGCTGATCTATTATTCAACGTAAGACGTATGATGTAAGTTGCATCATATGTCGAGTTAGAAATCAGTTAATAAGTGCACTCTTGCAGGAAAAAAAATGGTGTATAGGTTAGTGTCACGATTTATGGAGCTTCGAAATAATGGCCTCCATTAGCATTACCTGCCTTTTCATTTTTGGGTGAACTTTTCCTTTAAAAAGTAGAATAAATATTTAAAATTCATCCCATTTAAAAATGTTCCCTTTATTTTTTGCGCTAAAGAAATTGACTAATGTGATTTTCATATTTACACATTTTATTTATTATATTAATAATTTATTATTTTGTCTGATACACTTATCAAGTCGTACATAAAGGGGACATAATGTACTGCATGAGTTCGAGCTAGAATTAGCCCTATTTCATATCTTAATAACCATGAGCATCTTGTATTAGGCATCTGTCGGCATGGCCTTTTTCTCATTATGATCTTCATTGTCAGTGTAAGTAAATGGCAAGCATAAAATGTCAAACAGTGAGTGAATAATGTTCCCAGGGATTTTGAACCGGAAATCTAAGTCGAACATATGCCTAAAGCATCAGCCAACAGTCCAGTGGGGAGCGTATGATTTATGTTTATCTGGATTGATTAATTAAAGTCTCGAATTCATCCTTATATCTTCATAACTTGCTTTGACAGGATCTTAATGATAGTTTCACACTTTAGGCAATGCAGGCTACGAAATCTGCAAAGGATCACAAATTGATTATTATCATAGATACATAGCAGAATAAGACAATGCTGGGCTAGTAGATATTTGCATCCACTGAGTAATAGTTTTTCATTGGGTGCTTTTTATTGTGAAGTCTGAATAAATATTATTATTTGTAGTGTTTCGATTGTAGTGTGACGATTATTGATTGGAACAAACCCCAAGTATTAAACTATTAAGTATATAAACCAGAATATCACACTATATTTACTGGATACAGATGCACATTTCAGAATCTTACTATCGAACTAATACTGTGCATTTGGACGTACTACTTATTTAACACGTATTAATATGTACCTTCTAGGTTTCAATAAGGTACAAAAGTGTACCCTTTGAAAGACTAGCACCCTAGTGGCCAACCTGAGAACTCAGCAACGACTTCAGAAAAACCCTAGCAATCACCCAAACATCTGCATAGCTACACTCTAAAAACACACTGGCAACCACCATAATCCATTTGTATATAATTTTTGTTCTGATTAGCGCATGGTCGGTGAATCGTAGAGACTGTGCACTTTGAATAAGAGCCCAGGACAGGTAATGTGTCTGTCTGGCTCATTGTCTGAAATGGGGGGCCGGCCTTTGTACAGAGATTCAGTCCAAGTAGGTTGTGGGCCCGGTGCCCACACTAATCATGGGGTCATTACGGCCACTGCTGTGTCTCCGCCTGTGGGTTGGACTGCACCATTTGTAACCCAACAGAGCAGGAAATGAGGCACTTTAGCTGTGGTAACTCAAGCCCGGGAGATCCAGTTGAGGGAGCACCACTTAAAGAGGCTGATCAAATTGGACCCCTTTGGAAATGAAGGCCGTCAGAGGCCAGGGAGACCTGAAGAGGGGCCGGGGAGATGTCAGCGTGATGCATGACGAGGGGCCTCCTCATGGGCCGAGACGTGAACGACTTTATACAGAGTTATTGATTGCCTCTGGTCCTCCCATCAGCCTGTGATTGATGGTCCTCTTTCTAGAGGTTGAAACATCAGTTCTGTCTTTTTCACACTGCTTCGAATTATGATGTTTGCCTGGGCTAGTCGTATGAGAGAACGCGGAGAAAGGAAAGCGTCAGGGAGGGTAAAAAGCGATGATGAAGTAGCAGCATCTTCCGACAGTCTTACCGGGGTGCACACAGCAAGCGAGCAGCATGGCATCTGGCGTCTCCTCCGGTTTGAAAACTGAACCTCGGGCAAGGGAGGGACCTAATGAACGCCACGGGAGCTTCATAACAAACTAGAGAAACAGAGAAGCAGCCATGAATATTTCAGCTTTCTGCAGCTCTTCAGGTATAATGCTCTATCTCTGCCGGCCAGACAGATAAACAGGCACGTAGACGTTGGGCAGCAGCCCCTGTTGGTGAGTGTTGTCACCAGTGAAGTGTGAAAGGCTGCTGAAATTGATTGACAGAGAAAAAGATGCTTGTCTATGCTTGCCAATAATTGGGTGTTATAGGGGGAGTTGAATGCTGCAACTTACTGGACGTCCACTCAGGCAACGAGAGGATGGAAGCTCAGGAAAGATTTTAAGTCAGTGTTGATTGATGCAGAGAAGGGCGGAATGGACTGATGACTTGCATTTGTATGTGGCATGTAACAAATCTATGAACCGGTACATTGTTATAGGTCTAAATTGGGTCTTTGCATCACCTTAGGTTCAGCAAAGAGCCATCTTCCTATTAAGAACTAGTTTTAGTTCTTGAGGTGGTTCATTGAAAATTTAAACAATCTGTGTTTTTGTTTCTCGGTTTGTTAAAGCCTATATAGGCTCCAACATGTACATGGTTTTCTAAAACATTAGATGATAAAAAGTTCAACTTCAGTGTTCTCCAATGACATTAGGCTGTAAAACCCAAAATAAATAGATAAAACATTCACAGTGACTTTCACTTGAACGTAGACATAGTGAATTGTTGGTGGGACTTTGTGTCTTGTGCCTCTAAGAAAACACCTGGTTTTGGAGGTTTTTAACATGTGTTTTATTGCAATTACAAATGTTTTAATCTAAGAAAACATGTAATCCAAGTACCACAATACGAATGTAACAAATTCTGATTACTTTTTGATTCTTTCAAGGTCACATATAAAGTAAATAAAGCAATAGCAGCGACATCATGATGACAAATAAAATATTTGATTCACATTATTAAATATTTAAGTAAATATCTGTTACACTTCATTGTAAGGTGTCATTGTTTAGATTTAAGTACTGAGTAATGTTAATTGTCTTCATGTACTTCCTATTCTTAGGATTAGGGTGCTTGTAACGATGCATAATTCATTGTTGTACGTGAGTAAGTACATAAACGTCTGCTATGAAACCAGAACACTACAGAAACACAAAACGATTTCGCCACAGAAAATTACACGATACAATTGCTTTTTCAAGCAAATATAATGAGAACAGATGCAGCGAAGAAGACTTGTTCCATGTGGTCATCAGATATTCTTCTTCAACATCTTACTTCACTAAATTATTTCACATTTTTCAGGTCCTCGTAAAACAGGAAAATAACCAAAACCCATGAAGAACGAGCAAATAAATATATTAAACAACAGGATTAAAATGACAGATTATTTGCCACAAATGCATGTTTTATTATGCACAGAAAGCACATGCTATCTTTCACAAACGTACACACAGATGATTTTATCAGTAAAATAGTTTAGCAGTTAAAACTACTTGACATTTCTTTCTAGTGATGTAACAATGGTGCTGCTGGTAGCGACATCTTAAGCTAAAATGTTGTGAAGAAAAAATGCAGCGAAGAGGTCTCTGGTTTGAGTCACAGGAAGTCTTTTTGAGTAAATTTTGCTGGAACAGGCACCTCCAACTCCACATAGGGCACGTAATTTATTACTTAATAAAAAAAAAACCCCTTTTGCCAAAAGCTGGTACAAATAAAATGCTACAATTGCAGCAACTAAATATATCTGCAGTCATCATACTGATACTGAAATGACCCTGTCTGCTTGGTAATGCTGTCATTGTCAGAAGTGAAGACACTAGATGTCTCTCTAAGATAGATAAGTCACATTAAATCTTTTCAACGGCGCAGGCTTGGATGTAGTAGCACAGTACCATCTGTTGCTCTCGTTGCGAGTCTGCGAGAACAGAACAATAGCATAAACCTCAAAGAAATCAAGCTGTCTGTCCTTACCTTGCTCTTGCCTAGTGCATGCACTGTTGGTCGAAACTTTATCTCGCTGTTATATAGCCTGATGTCTTGTGCCATGGCCCATTGCACCTATTACAGTATGGGTGTCCAAACATTTGCCTGTTTTAGTCTGTCATCTGCAAGCGATATCGCATACCTTCTTCCATAGGTCACTTCAGCCGAGCAGCAACATTGAGCTGACATAAAAGCAACGGGCAGAAGCCGAGCATGTTGGGATATTGTACAATATTGTGTTACTTTTTGTTGATGAATAATGCATAATACAGAGAGATAACCTAACTGTAGGCAGTAACTAGCACAGTCTCCTTCCTCTGTGACGGGAGGCTATGACTGATTGATACCTGAGCATGTAGAAGCAGCGGCGAACTGTAAGTTCAGGTTCAGTTACTTGCATGGTGTGGACTTTTAGATTTTGCTTGAACGTTTGGATAAACCAGGGGTTTCTAGATTGGTGTGCAATTAGGAAAACTGCAGGATTAGTTAAACACATTGTAGTTTTTTGCAAATAGAGAAAAACATTGGTCTGTTTTTGCAAAAGTCAACATTAGTGCTGTCTTTGGAACTGGCTTTATCGCATTTGAGTTGTATTATTTATGTTGAATGGTTTTCTTTTTTATTGTCTTCAGTGACCTTAGTAAGGGCAGGGCTAGATAACCAAATTTGGGTGATTTGCCTATACCTTCAGGTGGGGGATTGGCTGTATTCGGTGCTTTGAATGTGTGCTTGTGCATGTGCCTTAGTGTAATACATGTCTTAGCCACAATGGGACTTCATAGGGATGGGGTTTGATTTGCATCTAAAGTTTCAGGTAAACATCAGTTATGTTTTTTGATTTGATGATGATGATGATGAGTGACCTTGGGAAGCAATTGGTATTTTTTGCAGTAGCATGGCGAATTGATAAAGTAACTATAATAATAGTACAGCAGGTTAAATAAGGCATACTTGGAGTAACTTGCAAAAGTTATGTGCTCTTGTTGACTTAATGTACATATTCATAAAACAATATTTGGATTGCCTTTGATGGCTTAAGGATGATTTGTTGTCCCTGTAATGCTGTCTTAAAATGAGTCTTTTATTTTTCCTTTGCATGCTTTTGCTCTGCAAAGGTTAAACTGAAACCTCAACCCTCTCACAGCCTTGTAAATTAGCTCAGGTCTCCTTTCTTCCCCTGGCGTTCCTGGCTCTTGTTTCCTTACTCTCCTCAAGTTGCTTTGACTTTTGTTCTTTAAAAAGGTGAAACAAGGCGACTTACCATGGTGCAAAATGTAATATCTTGAAATGTTTCAGAGGGCTGAGCACTTTCATGAAGTCGCTCTCTGGATGCAAAGCTGGCAGAGATGACATCTGGGCAAAACAGGTATGCAAATGTACAATGAATTCACTAGTGCATAACATTTATAATTGCGGCACGGTATTTCAGAGCAAAACCTTGCACTCTACAAACAGGTGTTAAATGCACTGAAACAGTGCTGCACAGTATTTATATTAAAGAGGCAAACATGTCTCATGTATACGTAAATTGCCCTTTGTATTAGATTGTACCATTTTTGCACAAATCATGGCGATTTGCCTTTTACTTTTCTTTTTTATTCATTAAATGTTTGTGTATTTTCTGTTGTGATTTCGGCTGCGATAATTCAGCAAATTATAGAGAAGATCTTTATAACTGGGTTTATCAGATGTGTGATGCAGTATACACATTTAGCATTTTTACGTAATTTGCATAAATCCTTTACTGAACTGGATGCTAAACACACACAGACAACATGTGCAAATAAAATGGTACCAATGGTTGTTTGTGAATTCGTCCATGTGTGTTTAGTGCCTTTTAGGGTAACAATACATCTTTTTTTGTCCTGGCTGGGATTTTTAAATGACCTAAAATGACCAGATTTTGTTAACCTGAGTTTGTTTTACTATTGTTTTTATACTTTCTGAAATGAATGACTGAAAAATAGTTTGACCCATAGTGTGCGAGTTTTGTACATAATTGACCAGTTGTGTTGTGCAAGAAAAGAACAGAATGCAAATGCATGTTTGACTGAAAGCATGTTGTGTAGGGCTGAAACTAAAAATACTAAAAAAGATCTTTTACAACAACCTGTCAAAAAAGTCCAATTTAACTTGAAATCGTTTCAGAAAAGTGGGGCTAAAACACAGGCTCAGTAAGTGAACATTGGCACGTTTTTATTACGTTGATATAGTTATGTATTGCGAAAAGATAATGCTCTATCTTGTTGGAAATATGCCTTAACAAATGCAAAACTGAAACGCATTTGTTGATGCAAACGTGCCATTTCAATGTCTTTTTACGCAGATTTGAACAGTTTTGTCGAACCGTAGTTATATGGGGGTTATTGCATGTCCTCTGAAGTAGATCAATGTATTTTTTGTAACAAAAATATTTCTAGTTTTGAAATGATAACCTATTAACTGTCTTCCGGTAACGGCCACATGCGCTTCCCTGAAAGCACGTATTCGCTGATCTCTGATTCGACGTATGACGCAGCTTACGTCATAGGTCATAAGTCGAGACAGAGGTCAGCCAAGACGAGCTCACAATTTTGGGTTAACTATTCTTTTAAATACATCTTCATACTACATGAGCTACCGAACCAACCTACCATCTATGAAAACCCATAGATGTGAAGCTGGATATGTGTGATGCTAACATTCAAAAGCAAATATCCTACCATATTAATATGGTTTGAAGTCATAGCACGTAATTGGGCGAAAAGTACGTTTTATTGATTCGAAAAGGTGTCTGAGTGTTACTGCCTCTAGTGTTCATTTCTTTTGGAAACTGCAGTGATATGTACTTGTTGGCACGTATTCGTCTCTCGCTAAAAAAGTGCACCAAGATTTATGCCATGAGACCAAGTAGTTAATATCTGTTGTGCAACATCTTGTTCGACAATAAAAAGGCAATGTTTTGTTGTTAAATTAGCTTAATTTTATTACATTTTAAAGTAGCAATCAAACTGTTCAAGCTTTAATAATTAATTACATTAAATATATTTTTTATGATACGTTTGTATTGAATCATAGAACATGGAATTCAGAAAAAAAGAAATTGGACAAAAGAATTTAGGGAAAATAAAATGGTTTTCATGGGGCCCTAAATAAGAAGGTATCTTACTCTGTAGTCTGTAGTGGTTTTTTTTACCAAAATGATCTAGGAGGTTGCCAGAAGGTTGTTATGGTTAACATTAATGTCTCAGACCTTAAGTATGAGCACAGTACTGATCAAGGGCCACTTAAAAATGCTTATGCTAATGCACCTCATAACCTTTTAGTACCATAGATAGGGGAGGTCATGTTACACACTCACACCCAATGTCTTGTAATTTGTGAGTGCTGAGGTGGGCTAGTCTTATCTTTCGGTTTCTCCTGTGTCTCTGTGTCATGGAGTTTTGTAACATATAGAAGCTCAATTCATTATTGAACAAGATCCTAGGACACTTTACATTGTGCTCAGTTACATGCTACGTGGCCTCACTCTTTAGAAGGCTAATCACTTGGAATAAGTAATGACCGAAAATATCCTGTCAGCATAGGTGATGTTTTATAAGAGATTTGGTTTTTGCATGTTTGTACCGAAAAGCAAGTAGGCCGACGTGCTTCCTTTTGACTGCATCCTGAAACTGAGCAACTTAATTGCCACTTTCTGCAAGTGAGAACAACATTTGTTTTGAAAATGAAGTCAATGTTTTGTCCTTTGTACAGCAAAGATTGAAAGGAACCACTTACAACAGAAAGTATATGTTGCAGGAGTAGTTAAACTGATCGAAGGTTTAGCCTATAAAATACAATATCCTTCAGTGGGGGGCTAGTAGGTTTGCCAGCAAATGTTGGTTTGTAGTTGCTGAAAACTTTTATTTCTATTTGATTATTTTCTTATCTCTGGTTACAGGGTTTAAAAATTGAGCCAGACGTATTCAGCGAGCGCTAAAATATGTGTAAAAATGGACAAAATGGATCAAGATTATTTACTTGTTCTTCCACCTTGTGGTTTTTTTCCAAATGATGGAGGAATCTTCCAAAATATCTAATAATTCTTGGTACTGAAAAAGGAAAAAGTGTCATTTTTGCTATAAAAAAGTAATAGTACAGCAAGTTGTACCATATTCACAGACAAAATGGCAATTTCAATAGAAAGTGTTGTGTTTTATAAATACTAGCCACTTCGTGAAAGAGCTTTCTCTGGTGTAAAGCCCCTAACACAGGATAAAGATGCTTCTTAAGCTACTCTGTCAGGTTACTTTCTATGGGTTAGAGAGGTAGTCCCCTGGAGTTATATTCTTAGTTGTTCTAACTAGCCTTGGCGTCTGTATCAATGAGTATCTAAATGAGGAAAGGCTCATGGCGTAGTCGACTAATTCCACTTAATCCTAACATATCTTCTGCTGCTTAGCATTGTTTCTGGTGCCAGGCATGGCTCGCTGGGATTAGCTTTAGCTGTGGTTAACTCCTCCACAAGTGTTCACACGCCGCGACTGCTTCAAAATGGTCAATATGGACTTATTCAACAAAATTTTCATCGACCATTTAGGAAAGGAATGTAAGTGACATGCTGAACTATACAGTTTTATCTTAAAAATGAGTTCAATTGCAGTTAGAGTAGAGAAAGAGCTGGTTGAACTTTCACCCGGTAGAGTTACAAATGGTAAGTCTGGTAGTGAGACAGTCTAATAGGTCGGCGATTTACTAACAGTAGTTACATAATTTCGAGCTCGATTAACTATTGTTTGAAATGAATGTGTTTTTATTATTATTTTAAACAACAAAAGTATTTATGTCTGATTTTATGACTGTTTTATAGTTAGATATTACTATTATTATTGTTACTTTGCACTAAATGATTTGTTCACTCAAACATATATGTATATTAATGACATTTTAAACCGATAACCGATATTTCATTCTTGTGTTCTGCAGAACACAAAAGCACAGTGTTTAAAGAATGTTTACTTATTCTATTTTCACACAATTCTGCAAAATATTGTTTAGTTTAACAATTGTTCGTCGTATTGAATGTGCAATTCCTGGATGCTTGTAAGGCAAATTCAAACAAACGTCAACGTATTTCTTAGCAGAGCTCTAAAGGAAGTCGGTCTTCATTTTCAAAAATTTGTCTGGTGTTATAATATATATCGGTCTCTATGTGAAATTAGCTTACATGCTAAAATACACAATGCAACTTTTTCATTGCCCAAGCTAATGCTGGAGTTCATTAGGAATCCCATTCTTCACTGTAGTTTTATAGCCGGCACATCAGGTTATGGTAGCCAACGCATGCAGAGAACACAAACGAGGTCATAAAAGCTGCTTGAATCAGGGTCTCTGTGATTCACTCACATTAAAGAGGCATACCCAGATTCTTCATCACAACAATATGAGACTATTATGAGGCGCTTAAACCACAGGAAGCAATAGCTTTGTAAATGAAAGGAAGGGATGCAACATTGGCAACAATCCTCTTATCTACTTCTGTTTTATTATTGGATGTTATAACAGAAACAGTTCCCTTCAGTTCAAGGGTACACAACTTTGTTCAAATGTGTGCTATTACTGGTTTAAGTGATCAGACATAAGATTTGCTTTGGTCGGGTGTGTCTATCTTTGTCCCAATTCCGAGGCTGCATCCTCCGATCGATGCTTCACAACATTTATGCGTTTATGTAATGTTAGATATTTAACAGATTTTGAATGAAACTCAATACTAACATTTAAAATTGTAATGCGGCATTTCCTTTTAAAAGTGTCCTGTAGTCACTTACACAATGAATCGTGAAATAGTGTAGACCATGAAGGATCCATCTGTTGTATCCTGCAAGGCCTCGGAAGCAAAGGATGCATTTCGTGGACCGATTTGAAGGAGACCTTGAATTGGTTGCACTGCTGTAATATTACTTTCATGCTGAGATTAGCTCCAACACACCTGTTTGGAAGATCCAAGTGATCCTGATGACCCTGATTAGTTGGTTCATGCGTGTTTAATTAGGGCTAGAGCTAAACATTGCCAGAACACTCCCTTCAAGGAGCAGGACTGGTCACCCCTTTTCTTGGGAGAAGAGAAAAATGGAAAAATATGCATTGAACAAAAGACCTCCAAATCATATTTAGAAATTAAAATTTTAATAAACAAATTTCAGGCTCTTTTCTTTTAGGACAGTGAACAACCACCTAGCAAACACCACAACCACTCCAAAGCAATGCCCTGGCAGCTACCCATAATACTCTAACGTAGTGCTTTGTACAGGCAGGCACTATTCATGTTTCTTCAGAACTTGAAAACTCTGCTGCTGGGTTTCTTTTATGGGGAAAGCTTCTCTGTAAGTTTTTGCATTGTGCAAAAAGATATGTATTGTTTTCTTTCACTATGACATAGTTACTGCTAGGTTTCTTCGAGCAATCTCCACATAATGTCTTTGAAGGAACACGACTTCTGACCCTTTGGTAAACTGGTTCAGTGCATCCTCAGATCTTCCAGCCTTTGATCATATCCGCATGATTTTTGTTTTCCGAAGAGGGACTCACAAATTACGAGATCATAACCCTTGAGAAGTAAATTGAGCCAAAATCTGTAGTGCAAATTTTTCCATCCTGTCCTCAATGACAGGCAAAAGCGAACAGCTTTTGCAAAACGTCTGTGGGATTCAGACATAAGTCAGACATAATGAGTGAGTTTGTCAAGTAGGACTTGTTTATACTGTAAATATGGATTTTTGTTAATCCTGGAGAAACATTGCTGTCATGCAAAAATAGTCCCAGCTGTACCAAGACTAATTTTAAAGCCCATGCCTACATATTGGTGTATATTTTCATGCATATTTTCTTTTACTCATCGCATGGTTGTTAAAAAGGTGTTATCTCACGTGTACAGGCATCACAAGTGAAAAAACAACTTCCACTTTAAACAGCAGGTAGCCGTATATAACTCAAGACTCAATGTACGCTCTTCCTCTTTAGGAGATCGCTCGGGAAGATGTTTCCCCGCTCAGGAAAATCCATCGTCTTTGACAGCTTTCCAGATCCATCTGACACCTGGGAGATCATTGAGACTATTGGTAAAGGGACTTATGGGAAAGTTTATAAAGTGCTTAACAGGGTCAATGGCAGCAAAGCCGCCGTCAAAATACTGGATCCAATCCATGTGAGTAAAACCCTGCTAGATCGAACCTGTATGTGGTGTGTGTTTTTTAGGTCACAAAGAGAAACAAAAGCATGCACATCTGTGAGACCTTGAGTGAGCCCTGAGTCGTAATTTTTAAATAGAGCAAACTCAAGGTCAGATTTATTCAGAACTGAGGTTAAAAGTAGAGCCGTTGTAGGCCCTTCAGGTTCAATCAGTTCACATTTGTGTGCATATGCATGTATTTGCGCATTTGTGTGTACCTGTGAAAGTGTTTACGCCTTAAGAGAGGCCTAGAGGCAATTACTGACCACTGAGAACATCTACTTGCCACTGTCATGTTAGAAAGAGAACATCTATATCCTGCAGATAACGCCAAAAGGCTCTCTGTGTCTCCATCTCTCTCATTATTTCTCTAGCCACATACTCTGTCTTTTAGTGACTGGGCAAATAAAAGGACCCCTAACAGCACATACCCAGACTAATCATGATGAGATGGCTTTTCAGAAAATGTGCAATTTGTGTTCATTTACTTCACAAGAGTTTCTCCAGTTCACCCTTTCAAGGTACTGAGAGGAGGCTTGGAAGTATTTCAATGGCCTTTGGCTGCCAGTATATTTAAAATTACTCATCTATATCAAATAAATCTAGGCTTAATTTAATAGACTGCAGCTGCCATGGTCATTGTACCTCAGATATTCACAAATATTTATTCTCACCGCTTTCCAAGCACGGAAAATGCAGTAATCATGTGTAGTAATAGAAATATGGAGCACATTTGAAGCCAAAAGGCATCACAGAAAAGACGTATTTTCCGTATCCATTAAAATTCTACATTCAGAGTTTGTTTTCCCTCCAGGTTCAATCAGTAAACAGTAATTTTTCCAACACTGGAGGATGTGGAAGCCAACAAATATTGCTTCAATACATCCCGCATGTGTAGTGTACTGCTGGGGCCTGTGGGGCTTTATTAATGCTGACATTTCATGGCCTTCGCAGTTTTGATATATTTCATAGATAAAATGACTCACAAAAAATATTTGTTTTGCATCAGTGACTCTCTTTGAAACATGAAATAATTTAAGAAATGTTTGATTATTCAAAAATGTCAATTTTAAGAAGTTTAAACTATTGCCCGGTTGTAGAATTATAGTAAAATAGTAAAATAAAAATTGATTAATCTGTTTCTTTAAGGATATTGATGAGGAAATCGAAGCTGAGTATAACATCCTGAAAGCTCTCTCAGACCATCCCAATGTCGTCAAGTTCTTTGGAATGTTCTACAAGAAGGACGTCAAGAACGGAGACCAGCTATGGCTAGTGCTGGAGGTAAAGTTCAATTCTGTGTCATACACGTGAACCTCACTTATTTCAACTTGTTGTACATCACACACATGTTAAACTGGGCTTGCGACATTATCGGCAAAACACTTTTAAATTACACAATCAATCACAGTTATATTTATATTTTGCAGCCGGAAAACATGCATATGCTAATGTGCTAGTAAATCAGGGCAAAGTGTAGTGCATGCTATATCATTATCACATTATAGATTTATTGCTGTCATCACGGTGTGGGCTGATGGGATATGTATGAAAGCAGTGGGAATCTGTTTAAAGAGGATTTGCAAAATGTGCTGCTAATAAAAGGTTATTAGTATCAACAGCTCAGTATTTTTCCGGAACATAGAACATTTCTAAAATCTCATTTAACGTCAAGATCTCAAGATCAGGATATTTTGCACACACACACACACACATATATACACACACACACACACACACACATTCATTATTTTTTTAAAACACATTATGCCTGCGGTAATCATAGTGACCTTTTGTGTTGTTTGACTTCTTGAGAACAGACAGGTAGAAAGGTGTGTGTTGTGGAAATGGGATGAGTGTTACGTAAGAGACTTTAGTTTTAGAAGTCGGTCTGGACAGAGTTTTTGTTGTCAGGGCATGGGGGTGTGAAGACGACTACTAATGTGGATTGGCTACGTCCTGCTAAGATGAGCAGGTTCAGAGAGCAATTCTGCATTCAGACACGTAGGCTTTAGCAGGAAAGGGATTGTCTGTCACTGTAATGAGTAACAGTATTCTGACAGTGAGGTTGCTTTATATTGCACCATTCTGTAACTATATATTGATGAATAATGCTCAGTAGTTAGGCCTTTCAGCAGTAGTTATGTCCCATAAATGTTGTATCAACTTATTAAAGAAGTTTTGTTATTGCAACTGAATCAAACAGTAATTAGAATGGGTAAAACACCTAATATTGAATGTGTATCATTTGTATTCTTTAGTTTAATATGTACAACTATAATGCATTTTACATTTTTATAGCTGCAACCGCCTGTATGGTTACGTATAAAAACCTTTTGGGAAAGTTTCATTTCAGGTTCATCAAATAGCAGAAGTGACATAACCCACAATTTATTTTGTGACTAATACAACATAATTATCGGTTTCTTTAAATTGCGCTCTTTTTCAAATATCCTCAAGGCATGTTTTTTTTTTTAAGCCTACTCATTGTTTTTCATAAGTCCCCCAAACTACAGTGATACTAAAATGTACTTCGATACTTATGGACAACATTTTGATGTCAATAGGACAGTCCCAGTTTTCATCTAAAAAATACATTCAATTGTTTTTCCGAAGACAAACATTTGGAACGATACGGGTGACAAAGTGACAAAACTTTAATTTTGGGGTGGAGCCTTTAATACAAGTTAGTCAACCCACAAAACCCAACAAATATATGTTTGGATACATAACCAAAATAATACCATAAAGTTCAAAAATGATGTCTGCCGCTCTGCTTTTTTCGTATAAGTCCACGATTACTAAACAACCCATATCAGTCATAAACCACTACATTTTGTAGGGAGCAAATTATTTAAGTTATGAAAGTGTCACATGTACAGTCTGGAAAGTAATCTTCTCAGTGAGTTTTGTCCTTATGTCCTTTAAATGCACTTCTGATCTTTCGAAGTTCTTTGAAGCCATGAAGTTCAACATGTGCTCAAAAGAATATTTACAAGATGCTATGAACATCTCTGATGATCACTTTTCAAACAGACATTTCTGAGATCTTTTTATTGACTACAGAAGCCTTCATTGAGGGAAACACGCGATCAAATGTCAGTTAGTTTTGTATAATATCTTTGTTAAGCGCAGCGTCAATACTTTTACCCTGGGAAAGCAGATCGTAAACAGGGATTTTTTCTGCTATTGCACAACCAAATCGGATCTTGGATCGTGTTCAACATATTAGACCTGTCTGGAGAGATTATCTCAGGTTTACCTAGTGTGAAACTTTACCTCGGTCTCAAGATGTGAGTCTGAGAAGGGGTTAGTTAACATGTCTCACATAGTCCTGTAACCTAATCTCAGGAAGACAATATCATGACTTTCTAAACCAGTCTCTGTAAATAAAATAAAATTAATAATAATAATAAAAAGAAATAAATAAAGAGGGTGTGGTATAGCTTGTGCAGGGTATATGGTTATATAAAGTTGTATAAAGTTAAAATCTCTGACCTGTGTCAAATATGTTTTATTTGTGGTAAATATTTTTCAGAATCGGAGACACACTTAAACATGTCTAAAAGTCATAGCATAATAAATATTCTTTAAAAATAAAGAGGTTACATCTCAGAATAGCTAATTAATTTTATCAAAGATGCCACAAGAAACAACAATATCCTGAGTGTCTTGTTCAGATACTGCCTCTGTCCAAAATCAATCATGTTTGTGCAGATTTCTGCTGAAATGGAAACCTATTTTTGCTGACAATTAAAAAAAAAAAAAAAAAAAGCATTTCTATGAAGTAACCATATTCTACCCCCACCCCCCACCCCCCAAACACAGTTACCTTACCACAAATTACAAAAGCTATTTTCCTCCTTTGCAAAGCTATAAGAAAGTTCCCTCAGCTGCAGTGGAGAGAATGATCTTTTTTCTTGTTCATGTTTCCCTAAAGAGCTTTGCATTTCTGTATGCAAACTCCCGCATGCAAAATCCACAGTCAGCAATCCAAATGTGGAAGTTAATCCTCTGGCTGGAATCACAGCCGAGCATTCAAGCTGTCAGCAGCAAGTTAGTAGCCGAGGAGATGGGGGGGGACGCAGGGGGGTTAAATTGCCATGGTTACAGTTGTCCCTTCTGAACTGTAATTTTCCGTATTTCAGTAGGATCCGGGAAGAACTCCTCCACGTTGAGTGACCTCTGATTAGAGAGGACTCACACAAATTGCGTCCTCCACTTTGCTGGCTGCTCATCAGGCCCGGTGCTTGTTCTGCCTCTCCTTTGTGTTGTGGGTTCTAATTATGGATATGAAGGAAAGCGCTTTCATCTGTACTCACCGGTTCCTCGTCGTGTAAGGGGCCGACTCCGCTCCGTCATATTAAAACTTCAAAGATATCGGAAATGATATTCATTCGGTTTTGTCCAAGTTGACTTGTAGGCTGCAGTTGGTGGTTAATGGCTGATAGGACTGACGACAGCGCTTCATTGTTGTAGTTTCAAATGAAACCGTACGTCTCTGTACGACTGTTATTCTTTCCATTCATTTAAAATGCCTGGCTTTTTGCGGATATGTAGCCTGCTTGATGAAGTGGATTTATTGACTGGATTCTTAAAAACAGGAGACAATCAATATGACATGGCGCTTGCACCATTGCTCATATTATTTGCAAAACCTGTAATATGATTCTATAGGTAACAGTTAATGCAATAGCTAACATAAAAATACCAGTGCACAAAATTTGTAGTATTTATTGATCAGTTTGATCTGTTTTGCTTGTTTGTTTTTTACCCACACATTTTAACATCTTAATCTGCATAAATTAACATAATGTTAATGCATCAGTGTTAACCCCAAAACTTAGATTATTTTTTAAAGAACATTTTACAAACAGTATACACACACACACACACACACACACACACACACACACACACACACATATATATATTCCTACTTTATCATACATCTGTTTAAGTTTTCAGAAATAGACTGTTTTCATAATTATATTCAGCATGTTAGAATTATATCTAAAGGATTAGAATGAAGTAGTGATGCTGAAAATTCAGTTTTGCCATCACAGTAATTAACAATAAATTAATTCATATTTTAATATTAACGTGTAATATATAATAACGTTTTTTACTGACTGTAAAATTAATATTTGTGTTTCACTTTATAAATAATTGTAAGTTAAATCACCTTGCTTTAACAGCTCTATTATACCAAATTGTATGTATTTGTGAAGTAAAAGGATAAAGTTGGTTTTGAATCACAGTTTTATTAAGTAGTTACTATTCCATGGGTATTATCCTCTATCTGTCTCAAGATGGTATGTCTATTAGTATGCCTCATCAAGACCCACACATTCAATCCCTTTCTTTACTCTCTTTCACAATGCTAAGGTGTTGTGGGTGGTTGTCATGTTATGCAATGTTCTTGAAATGGACATTTAGGGATGCTTAAAATTACTATGACATTCTAGTCTTTACTGTAGATATCAGTTGAGCACCACTGACTCTCGGAACAACTCCAGTGTAGTTACTATAGTTCAGTTTTATTGCAACACGTTGTTTCAAACATTTATTGCCGATGTCTTTATACGGTATGTAATTATATACATTAACATTCTGTGGTTAAAACACCAGATGAAATAGTCCATTGCCCCGCTGTTTCATTTCACTCATTCCTTTTAATATTGTCAAAGCGGTGGCTGTGGTTTTTGGCCTAGTTTCCTGGCGGGTTCTTTGGCGCACCCTTTGAAACAAAGCCCTTTCCGAACCATGTCTGATGTGTCTAGCTTGTGCCCATCATTAATTCACAATGAGGTTTAAAATGCCATTGTTTGTCAGGGCTTTTTCATTAAACGTTGTGGGAAAGCGGACACCTAGCTCATTATTTGAGTGCAAATGATAAGGTCGCTTGAACAAAAGAGGTGTTTTTCCATAAAGGTGTGAGGGCCACACACACACACACACAGTGCAAAGAAAGCTAGTGATTTGATCGTCTGCCGCACTTAACAAAACATTCAGCTCTAATTAAATATTCAAAGTCAGAAGCTGCAGGTATGTTACGCCAAGTAAACCAAGTAAGGGCTTAAAGGGATAGTTCACCCGAAAATAACAATTATGTCATCATTTACTCACCCTCATGTCGTTCCAAACCCTGATGAAGACGCATTTAATGAAATCTGAGAGATTTCTGTCCTTCCATTGAGAATTTATGCAACAAACTTGAATATTTTCATAAAGAGATCATAAAGTAACTGAGTGGTTTAGTCGATATTTCCTGAAGATACTATCACTTTATATGATGAATAGATTTAAATTTAGGCTTTTATTCACATGTTTGTATTTATCAAAGTCAACCGTACTTGCTTGATGTTCAAGAATATTCATGTTCAAGATGTGTGATGCACATCAAGCAAGTGTGCTTGAGTTTTGGTTTGCCATAACTGCCATAACTTATGTGTGCATTGATGAATTTTTATGGAAATCACCTGAAGGTGAGCAAATAATGACAGAATAAAAATGTTTGGGTATCTTGCAAGATAGTGAAGAATTAGTTCTGAAAAGGCATGGACAGAGTTATTTTTTTGTCTGACATTAATGAATATGCATTTGTTGGAGTTTCCCTTCAGATGTAAAATTTGTGGGAGGGGAATATTAAAACGACTGTGTTGTTTAATTTGAGCTTTATTAGTAAATCACTACGCCCATCGGCACAGTTTAATTGTCTGTTTAGTAAATCTGTCCCTAAAAGTGCATACCTGCAAGTCAAAGCTACTTTTTCTTGTTTTTTCCCTCTTTTTTTTTTTTTTTTTTAAGCCTGCGTGTCAAGACTTTGAAAGGCATCAGCCATACTGGCAGTGGGAGCTGACGAAAGATGGCAGAATTAGTCTTGAGTCTTTTCATCTGTACGTGAGGAATTATGTTGATGACACGTCAGTAGATGACATTAATAACATGTCCTCTGCAGCCGGAGGCAATCCTGAGTGATACGGTCTAAAAATAAAACAATATCAGGAAGAAATTAAACGAAAAGGTTTCATTTAAAAGGTTCCGCTTTTAATTCCTGTACAGAATTAATGATTTTATCACACCGTTTCAAACCAGCATTAATTTCTTTCTTCTGTGAAGCACAGCATGAGATTGTTTGGCAAATTGTTCTTCCTCATACTTCCATATAACTGAAGTAAATGGGGGCTATTTAGCTCCAAGATGGCCATAAAAATAGCCAATTTAACTCATGCACTTAGTTCCAAGACCTTATGAACTGGTGGTGATGCAATCTTGAACGAAACCAGGTGTTCTTGGAAGTCTTCTTGGGAGTTTTGAATTGGCTTGCCAATGTAAACTGTTTGTCTTGACTCAAGTAAAAACACTGTATACACGGGAGACCTTCTTTATGGCACAAATTCAATTGTAAATTTAATTGAAAGTAACACTGACACTTATTCATGTTTAATATTGTAAAGAAATGTATTGTATAAAGTGCTATATAACTGAAGGGATACACCACCCCAAACAGACAATTTTGTCATTAATCACTTACATTAATGTCATTCCAAACCTGTAAAAGCTTAACGTGTGTTCGGAGCACAATTTAACATACCCCACTTCTCTCTGGCAGAATACAGTAGGTTTGTGCAGATGCAGAGCAGAATTTATGTTTTTTGTATTTTATAGGTCTGTTGTCAGTCACAGCATGCCAGAGAAACGCCTTTTGTGATCCATGGCATGTAAATTAAACTCCTTAACGAGTATGACAAGTAAAGATTAAACTATTCCAGCAATGGTTTTTATTTGAAAGGTTTAAAATGAAGTCCTGTTTAACATCATAAAGGCCTATTTTTGTAAACGAGCTGGCAGCAGAAATCACTGTTATCATTTCATATGAAGTAAACGGTTTAATAATGCAGTTGCAAACAAGGTAATTGATACGACAACTAAAAACTACAAAATTAATAAAATTAATGCCACGATTTAAATATATATAAGGATCCGTTTTCAGGTGTAGTCAGTACTTCAGTTTTGTATGTTTAGATGCTAAAAATAAGTTTTAGTGCCTGTAAAAATGTAAGTAAACTTACCTATTATAGAACAAAAATTGACATAAAATGCATATGAATTATCATGAGATCATGTTGGGCAGTCAATGGGACAGTACCAAGCCTTCCGGCTTTCATCTAAAATATCTTATCTTTATATATTTGTGTTCTAAAGACAAACGCAGCTTATATGGGTCTGGAACGACATGAGGGTAAAGTGATTATCAAAGTTATTTTCACTTTAAATGTTACTTGATTTGAGCATCGAATTGCTATTATCATATGCTTTTTTTTAACTGCCGTTTTCTCACAGCTATTGTTTCAGAACTTTTCTGCTTCTGTATCCATACAGCTACCGATTCTCTCTGGACATTAATGTTGCAGTAAGCGAAGGAAGTGTTTAGTAAAACAAGTTGCTCGCTGTCAGATATATGTCTAACTTTCTCTGTCTATCTGTGTCGGGGTGAAATTTAATGATGGCAGGTGATCTCAGGCTGATTTTGTCATGACGTAAAGAGGTCAGTTTGCCCTTTAGCCTTCTTGACACTCTGACACTGTACAAATTTGACAGTAGGAAATTAAATTTTAAACAAAATTTGGTTGATGCATGTCTGCGATTTTAATGCTGGCATGATAGTTTGCTTCTGTATTTGCGAATATCTTGAATGACTGTGATATAAGTGTAATGCAATGGAATTTATAGTGAGACAAAAACTGTCCAAATTAGCACTATTAAAAAATATATAGGTTCTTTCCATCATCTTTAACATCCATTGAACTTTTCCAAGGTTTGTTAGATTATTAAAATGTTCTTAATGCTAACTGTTTACTTAAAGGTTCTTTAAGGTATCCAAAATGGTACTTCTGTGGCATAACTATGAAAACCTTATCTTAGAACCTTCATCTTTAGGAGTGTGTGGTGCATATTTGAATTCATATTGAGTAAGGTTAGTTTTTTTATGAACAACCTTATTACCAGTTGCATCAGCAATGCAAATTAAGAACATGTTTGCTGCTGCCTCTGTGCTTGAACCTGAAGCATGTACTGTAGCTATAAATGAAATGGGCAGCTCCCTGCAGTTAACTCAATTAACTTTGGTAAACAGTACTGAAACAGGAAGGTGTGCTACAACGCCAAAGGCCCCTCTGGCACAGTAATAATGAGATTTCAAAATGGGCCTGGAGATGTGGGAATACTCCATTTCACACCCATAAACATACTTTTTTTACTCAAGTGTCCACATTTCACTTTTCTTGTTCAACCCAGTGACAAATGACCCTTTTAGCCTGCCGTCCAGAACAAGTTAAATTGAATGCTTTGCTGGCCTTTTTCATAGGGGTTATAAAAGAAAAACAAACCGGCCAGAGTCGAACTTCATTTAGTTGCGTTTCTAAATGTATTGTAGAGAGGTAAATCGGTGATTTGTCATGGTATAGTTAAGGTATAGCTAACCCAAAAACTAGGCCATCCAATATGTAGATAAGTTTGTTTCTTCATCAGAACTGATTTGTTGGAATTACTCAGTAATGGATCTTCTGCAATGAATGGGTGCTTTAGGAATGAGAGTTGAAAAATCAAACACATCACAAAACCGGTTTGTTTTTTTTACAGTTACATTCATCAACAAAGTAAAAAAATATAAAAAATATCTCCCAATATATGAAATATAAGTGACTCTCAGAGCAGTTCTGGAATGATACAGAATATGTTGGTTTTGGTTTTGTTTTGTCTGTCTTCTTGGTTTTCCTTATTTGGTCATGTTCCTGTTCTTGTTTAGTTTGATTAATCAATCGTCTCCACCTGTGTGTATTCACCTGTTCTCCTTAATTGCATCTGTGTACATTTACGTCTTGTCTGCCTCCTTTTGTTTGTCGGTTCTTGATGTTTTTAATGTTAGATGTGCGTTGATGCTGGAATTAAAGAATCTTTTTTTTTACTCCATTGTTACAATTGACTACGACCACATTGCGTTACATGAAGATGTTGTTCATGTATTTATATCCTGATTTACTGAAGACGTTAATAGCAAGTCTCGTGCAATCAGACCTTCAGACTGATGGCTGAAGGTAGGGAATCCATGGCATCTTTCATTGGCCAATGCCTGCGCATGAAGCAGTTTAACCGACATTTCAACCAACCAATTAAACTTCTCCGCACTTTGTGTTTTCAAACACAAAAACGCATTTCATGTGAACGGCCACCAAGTGCTACATTTACAAGATGTAAATCCCCACAGGTTTGCGCTATAGACTGAACAATACCTCAGGTTGGCTCAAAACAGCATAGCAACTCCTTACCAGCACCCTCTCACGTTTCAGAAAATGCAGTTATTGCTGCAGTTCCATTTGGTGCCGCTATAGTGACACGGAAATGATACAGTTCAGCTGTACATATTTTCAGTTCTGCAGATGTTTGAGCTTTATGCATATTCAGGGAAATTGAGTCTATCCACCCACCCATCCGAACCCCTTGGGATGAGTCTTGGAAATAGAAGTAAATGTATTTGAAAATGTAAATGGCCTCTCGGGACATAAAGTGATGTGAGTCATTGATGTTCCCTTTGAAGTGTTCAGTGTTCTGCTGAAAGGCCGGATCAAGCAGATTGTTTTCAAAGGATTTGTAATTGGTTGCATTAGTAATGTTAGGGGCAATTTGCTGTTTTTTTTTTTGGTTAGACATGTTTTTCTTAAACTACAAGGTGCACATCTCCGCCTGTGCATTTCTATTTCTTTCAGCAAAATAGAAGAGAATAGATTTTGGGATATTGTCAATAAGTGACTGTCAAAGCATTCATACAAACATTTTGTCCCATTACAATAGCAGCGGGCTGAAGGCAGCCGTGTTTGCCTTTGGTCGATTTAAATGGCTCTAAATAAGAGGGTATTGTTGTTGCCTTGGCAACATGCTAGACAATTTTATGTAATTTCAAGAGGGCTTGCCTTAGAAAAAAAGAACCATTTTCACCTCTGTGTCCTCTGACTGAAGGCAAGCATTTAGCATTGATCATAACCACGGCATCAACCCTTAGCTAGTTTTATAATATTCTATTGCTATAAAAACTGTGTGTTAGACTTTGTAATACAATGGAACATTGGATTTTAAGCATGGTACTCCTCACTATTTAAAAATCTCTCTGTGCATTACAAACAGCAATCTTTTAACATTCCTCTGAAAATTGCAGCATTTCTATAAGGGACCTGTTATTTGATTTTCTCGGTCTGCATTATGAAAGGCAAATATAGTTTCAGATTTTTTTTCATGACACATTCAACAATACAGTATAGCTTTAAATGTGTCATGAAAAAAACAGACACATGGGGCCTTTTAAAATGCTCTTATGAATGTTTGTTTCACCTTTTTGTTTAATTTATCTTTATTGTTTAATCGATCCATTTAGTTACCACAAACAGGCTAGTTTCTCTGTATATGTTTGCATTACATGCTTTTAATTTTTAGTTATTACCATATGATGGTTTTTAAGTCATGTTGTTTTTCTTTTTATTATTATTTTATTATAAACAGAACATGATCTCTATCTTTGCATAAATACTGTATGTATATTTTGTAATTTTATTAATTTAATTTTATTTATTTATTTGGCAGAATCAATGTTTATTACCATATATAACTGGTTGATTGTTTTTAATTCATTCATGTCATGAATTCATTTATCTATTTTTATTCTTTATTTATTTTTATGTATTTATTTTTTAACGTTATTTTACCAGATAAAGGTTGTATTACCATATGTAACTATGTTTTATTGCTCCATATAAAATAATGTTCTCTATGTGTTTGGATAAAGTGTTTTTTAAATTCATTTATTTACTTATTTTTATGATTATGATTTTTATGTTTTTTTAATTATTTGATGTATTTTTATTTATTTATTTTTTTTACATTATTTTGCCAAAAACAGATTGTTATAATATACTATACAACAGGTTTCTCTTATGTTTGCTTTTTAATTTTGTTTATGAATTAACGTATTTAATGAATTTGTTTGCAGTTGTGCAATGGAGGGTCTGTCACTGATTTGGCTAAAGGCATGCTAAAAAGAGGAGACCGCATGGAGGAACCCGTCATAGCCTACATCCTACATGAAGCTCTTATGGTAAAATCCAAAACCAACCCCGATCCTCTATATTTTAAAAATAATAACACAAACGTACAGTATTTTTTCAATGAGTTTAGGTCTGTAACATGTGCTTTTGGCTTTAAAGGGTCTCCAGCATTTACACATCAATAAAACCATCCATCGAGACGTCAAAGGCAACAACATCCTGCTCACCACAGAAGGAGGAATCAAGCTGGTTGACTTCGGTGAGTTGTTCTTTTATTGGTAAGGGACTGCTGGCTGTGAGACAGAAAGCTTGAATGATTGAGTGTGCGGGTGAAAGACCGGCAGCTTGAAAACAGTGTTTTACACACGGGTCAAAGCCATCACATGTTAGTGTTTCAGCGTTAATTGAATAGCACTTATTTCTTCTCATTAGGAGCAGTGCATTTACATTCACGGTGATGATAGAACACACTTGCATTTAAGGCTCTGTCTGTCATCATGTCATTGGGACAGAGGATATTGTCTGCATTCAGTTACTAATGATTTGCTTTTAGCTTTTCTTAACCAAATGAAGCACTCAGCATGTTAAAACAGAGCTTCATGATGAGGTGCAATCATACAGGATTTATTGGTTCCAGTTCACTTAATGATTCTTCTTCCTTAGTTGCATAATAATAATATTCACCACTGTGAATATGGTATCAAGTTATGTAATGGTACATGTTAAGTGAGAAAATGTGAACTGATATGAAAATATGTTTACTTGTTTAGTTTGTATGGTGTTTATATGTTGTCCTATATAGTGTCTATAACAGTATTGTTATTGTTGACTAAAACTATTTAAATCATTTTCAGCAACTGAATTAAAGCTGATATATATATATATATATATATATATATATATATATATATATATATATATATATATATATATATATATATCAATACTACAATGTTTTAACTTTAACAGCTTAAACAAAAATTAAAAATGACAACTCAATAAGTCAATAAATTACGCAAAAAAAAAACTATATAAATAAATATAATACATATATATTTTATATAATATATAAATTTTAAATAAATAAATCAAAATGACAAATATATCTTAACAACCTAAATTAAAACAAATGAAAATACAAAGTTCCAAATATTATCACTTAAATAATATTAAAATAAAATAGTTAACAGTGGCTTTGAATATGGTTCATCCAATCATTATTTGTGTTATAATGTCACTCAAGTGTTGCATAGGGTAAAACTGCGTTGGCATTAGCACCAGATTCATCACTCATTTGTAATAAACATCTTCTGGTTTGTGCCTAAAAGGGGTCATATGATGTTGCTTAAAAGAACATTATTTGGTGTGATGCAGTGTTTAATGCAGTTTGCCTTTCCGAAATGGGCCGATTTGTACAAAGCTCTTTGTTTAGAAAAAGGTAGGTATGCTCTGATTGGCCCTCTATCCAGTGCGTTATGACTGGCCAAATACCTCAAGCGTGTGACGAAAATGTTACACACGTTATCATAATGTGATGCCGTGTCCCGGCGGTATGACGCAAAAACCACAAAGCCGTTTCAAACGAGGCATTTGTTGCATCCAGTGGGAACAAAATTACTGATTATTATGACTTAGTACTGTCTTCTTGCGCGCCACATTGCATCGCGCCACACTGCTCAATTTTGATTTGAATAGTAAGTAGCAGGTTGTAGTTACTATTTAACCACTGATTTCTTGTGTCCTCTTTTGGAAGCACAAAGAAAGTAGTTTCTCTTTTACAAAAAACACAGCATCTCCAGAACATGGCGCCAGCAGCAACACTACAGCGAGAATAATAGCTCCTCCTTCTTTCTTTGCATAAACATTTTGAGTAGTGTTATAAAATAAACCCACACAGTGATGTAGAGAAGTGGGGGAGTGTTTAATCGAGCCGATGTGGACAGGTCTTTTATTAAGAATATCTCTTTGGTTTTGAAACTTTAGTCTTTGCAACTTTAGGGGTCTTATCTATGCACTAACAGCTTGTAACACTCCAAAGAGAAAGGAAAACGTCAAATCGCATCATATGACCCCTTAAACTTCCAAATAAAAATGCGAACTATAAAATGCCAACCCCTATAAACGAGAAAAAAAATGTAGGGGAAATGTAGAAATAAATGAATAAGTTGTATCGTTGCACAATTCTAACATGCACAAACAAGTAACTGGATAAAATGTTCTAATGATATTTATTGGAGCTAAAGGGTTTTTTAAAAGGTTTTAAAGGTACTTTGACTTTGTGTCGCTTGATGAATTTGTTCTATAAAATGTTTCTTTTCTATGGCAGTATGATGTGCCTAACAGCAATCTTTTATGTTTCACTATATCTTCAATACAGCACTGCCTTTCTCAATTTATTACTGAATAAATCTTTCCTCATCTTTGAAAAAATTGCAAATGTCCCGAAACCATTAATTGAACCAAATGTCTTTAAAATCAAACAGTTAATTGGTATTCTCTCACAAATATAACCAGCTCTTGATTCTCAAGCATAAACGTAACAGTAAAGCTGACGATGCCTCTTTCTATCACTCATGAAAAAAGTGTGGCCTTTTTATCGAGGCGGTAAGTGGAGTATTTTCAATAGCTTCTTCCAGAACCGACGTATACGAGAGCTTATAAACCTTTAGAAAGCCGGTAAATGCTTTTCCTGGGAATAAACAGCCAATCGTTTGCTTTTGTCATGTGGCACAGACTAATGCTTGCCATGCTCCACACGTTCCCTTCACCCCCTTCACTATTAATTTCCAGCCTAAAATCCACTCTAAATGTAATCTCCTCTTATGTTATTCTCTAGGCCGCATTTAGCCCCTGAGAGGAGATAGTTGCCCCCCCACCCCCCAAAGCCCCCTCATAGGGGTATCAGCCCCAGAGCAGAGGCGCATAAAGCCCATAATTAGTCGACTGCAACCGAGGGACGCGGGAGATAACGGGACATCCTCCTCTTTTTTAGGGAGGGGAAGGGGGATGGGTATATGGAGAGACGGGAGAGGTGGAGAGAGAAAAGAGAGAAATGATAGAGTGATGAGTCATGCCAGAAACTCAAAGCTGCTGTAGCAAAGTTGCTTTCAGCAGAAAGAGCTTTCTGTCAGAGTTTGTCAAGGACATTGCCTGAGCTCCCCTGTGACATCACAGAAATGTGGCCAATAGAATTGCGGAGAATCACTGAGGCTTGCTTGAAGTATTCAGGACATGCGCCCAGTCAGTGTACTTTATGCACTAAATTGCATTGTTGCTCTTGCTCTTGATAGCCTTTGCGTTTGCTAAAAGACTCGTCCAGGTATATGTTTTTGTGAAAATGGCGTCCTCTTAAAAAGCGTTAATATTATGGAAATATGCGTGTGCAAGTTAAATGTAATGTTTTCTGACATGTAAATGCACGTCAGTTTCAAATCAGTTAAAATGTATTATAGTTTTAAGGAATATTAAATGCAATTAGAGTGTTTTTGAACCACTTTAGTATTCACTTTAATTCACTCTAATTTCATAATTCATTCTGTTGTCTTTGAAACGTGTAAGTAAAAACGCTGTCAAGGTCCAGTACAAGTTTACGAGAATGCTTTTTGTACGCAAAGAATATAATAACCTTTGTTTTCAACAATTTGTCTCCTATTTATCTCTATTCAGTGTCAGCCAAGCCAAACAGATGCGCTGTTTTCGTTCAAATCAAAGCGTACATGCATGTAGAAAACTTATCCCTGCGTTGTGGCTGACACAGAACGGCATACCCAGTGTCTGAAGACGAAAAAACCTTAACGGGTTACGGGTGGGAGTAAGTGATTAATGACATAATGTCTATTTTGGGGTGGAGTAACCCTTTAAGGTAAAAGTAATAAAGAGTACATTGAGACTTTATTGAGATTAAAAGTACTCTACAGTGCAGGGCCAATGCGACAGTTTTTATTCCTCATTACAGCTGTCATACAATGCTGTAGTGTTTGAGTATAAAATATTTTGGACTTGCCGTTGTTATCAACATAGACATTCTCGTAAACACTGCAGTGCTCGAAATATATGGTTTTCAAATCAACATAATTTAACATGAAGCATTTACATGAGCAGGGCATGCAGAGTGGCTGATTAGTGTTAATGCAACCGCATAAATGTAAAATGCAAATGTGGCATTAGAGCATGACACAAAGCGATGTTTCTGAAAGGTCTTTAAGGCCTCATGAAATATCTTACATTTGTAGCTTTTAGTTGAGGCCATATGTTAGTGTATCCCTAAAGTTTGGCAGAATACATTTTGAACAGATATGCATACTTAAAACGTCCAGTCTTTCTCTTGGATTAAAATAATTGATGACACTTTCTCCCTCTGAAGGTTATATATCTACCTTCACTAGTGGCACTAAAGGATTCTAAAGTCTAAAGACAAGGTCTTCCATATTTCGTGCCACAGAGAGCCATGTTTGTCAAACCATGGAGTGGTTTCTTTCCTGATCCAAACAAATCATTCGCAATTTGTGTATCATTATGGAAGCTTAATAACCAAATCATGTCTCGTATCTTTATTTCAGACGGGCTTGAGTGACACTGCATTTATGTGGAGTACAACGATAAGATTCTATAGTAATATGTGACCCACAAGTCTTAAGTAGCAGTGGTATATTTGCATTGTATGAGTCAAAATTATACATTTTTCTTTTATGCCAATAATCATTAGGATATTAAGTCTTTACTTGTGTACACACACATACACACACACACACACAATAAACTGTCTAATCTGTATAACCTTCTTAAATTCATTCATTTATTTGAGAAGGTATTGTTTGATGCTTTAACCAAAGCGTATAGCAAAGGGAGTTCATTCTTTTCCACTCAAACCTCTCTTGAGCGTCGCTCCGGTTGCCCTGTCAACCTAATTTTTCCAAAAAGAGTGCATTTGTTGAGTGCTCGGTCGGAGACGTGCTGGGGGGGCGATATCTGTCTCCCACTGTCGGGAAAGGAGCCACGGCGAGTGGGCGGCTGTCGGACCGCTGCTGTATGCAGAGGTTCCACGTGCCCACGTCTCGGAGCGCTCAGAGTCACGCAGGGCTAATGCGTTATCCGTGTGAAGGGGCTCACGCTATGCTGAGCAGATAAAGCCCCCACACTGACTCATCTGAACTAAAAAAAAAAAAACTGCATTATTAGACAAAAAGAGCGAGAGGAAAGGGGGTGGGGGTGGAGGAGGACGCTTTAGTGGCTTTGTCATGAATATTCTAATTGGCAGTGTTATCTCTGATGATTATTAAGACTGGCCCCGGGGCCTCGTGCAGATCTAATGTAGCAGAAAGGGAACAGCCACAGGAGACTGTTTAGTGCTGTGTGTGTGCATATGTATGTGTGTGTGTGTGTTTAACTGTTATTCTTCGGTACGTCTATTGTCTGTTGTCCATTTACAGCCCACAGCATATGTGAATCCATGTTTCTGTATTTGTCACCGCTGTAGTGAGGATTTAATGCGTTTTGTGGGTCTTGCGAACGCAACGAATCCTTTTCGGCGCTGCCAAGTTTGTTTACTGGTGATTCAATAGCTCTAATCCGATCAGAAACTGATGGAGGATTCCTTAAAAAAAACACCCTGAATACGAATGCTCACAGTTATATTCAGCCGCGCAACGTAATCTTCTTTAATCGAAACATTTCAGATTCTATGTGATTTACAGTTTTTAATTGAATTTGTGTTTCTTCGCAGCAGAAATTTAGTTTGTGCTTTGAACAAATGAGGCTATATTTGCATTTTCTGAAGGAAAAGAATAGGGTTAGTTTTAGGTAAGTTTAGGTTTAGGCTTTGGTTTAAGTATTTAGCTGTTGCTGACTATAAATATTTACATAGATGCAAAATAGAAAAGACCAGTCGCAAATAGATGTAAGAAAGACCAATCAGAGTTCAAATATAAGTATTGTGATGATGATATCAGGTCAGATTTCTTTTAAAGTAAACTCTTAAAAACAATAGTATTTATAGCTAATGTAATTCATTTAAAGCATGAGAATAATAACAGTAAAAATGTGAACCTTCATGAATCTGTCATATTCACATCAAGAAAAATAAGTTTAGATCATGGTCGTAGATCATGTGTTCTAATCGCTATTGTTTTGATTGCATTTACTGTTTTACTGTGACTTTCAGCAAACCAAATTCATTCTTTGCCTCGAGAGGCCTCTTTTGGAGCAGTAAAAATGTTGTTTTTCCCGGTAACGCTGTACACGCAGCACTGCACTCACGAACGCTGCTTCATCAAGCATCGAAGGCATGATGAGATAATAATAAAACCAGTTGGACCAATCACTGCAGATTAGTGTCACTCTGAATCGTTGATTGAATCATTTGAGAGTCATTGAGAAAGTAGGGTAAAATTATTGTTCAAAATTATTATGACAATAAAAGTTGCATGCATGTCAACCTGTTGGGGACTCAAAATATTAACCTTTCATAACCCATACTTCTACTTAATTGAACCCGTATTATGTAGTTTTAGGGGTGTAAATTAATATGTTTAGTTCAGTTCAGTGATAGTAAAATATTGTTGTCTTACATAAATCCAGTTAATTTACTGTTACTTCATTTTACAATTTTTTTGTGGTATTTATCACCTAACTTTTCACTTTGTATAGCATTGAAAGCACCATTCTTTTCTTCAGTCAAGTAGACTAAGCTTCTCTGAAATTAAAATCTTACGTAATTTAGCTTCTTATGTAAATTCTGTTCTCCTTTTCTCCATGTCATGTCCATAAAAACCCATACGACTTCTAGCAAAAATGTCTTCGTTCTGCTTTTGCAGTGCCAGTCAAGGGTGACCACAGCTCTTAAATAAGATTTTCAAGTCAAGATTTTATTTAAATAATGCATTCATGCTCAGTCAGCATGGGTCAGTGCTGGGTTGCTAAGATCACTTCATCCAAGACAACACTTATTTTTCTTCTTTGTGACCTTGTTTGATCTCTATTCAAATTGTGTTTCCATTGCCACCGAGCTAAACACCAGTACAGACAATCCAAAGACATTCATTGAATCCAGAAGCAACCCATGGATGGAAAACTGCCTTTTATATGATTTCTTCTTCTTCTTCTGATCAGGGGTATCGGCCCAGCTTACGAACACCCGGCTACGGAGGAACACTTCGGTCGGGACGCCCTTCTGGATGGCCCCTGAGGTAGGACCGTTGGCAAGTAGTTTGCAAAGCATGGAGGTGACTTTGTGGGCTGCAAATGTATTTGTTTACTTCGTTTTTTTCCATAAGATTTCCATATGAGACAGGCGAGGAGGTCTACAGCTCTGAAGTTGTTTTGAGAGTTGCAGACAAAATTTTCATATGACTCAAGGGTAGAGGCTTACGTGCCTCAATTTGTCCTAGGTGTCAGTACAATCAAAACACAAACTGAGATTTATTATTAGTGCACTTTTAGTCTTCTAAACATCTGTGGGGAATATTCTAGGTTCATTTCTGGACTAATCGTGTGGATTAAATTCTAAAGACTGTGGACAGTTTATTTCGGCCCTAATTCTGAGGTAAGAACACATGTATTCTATTCTGCGGTGTTCTAGCCACATCAGGTTTACGGTACAATATTTTAAGTAAATGTAGACTGATAGACCTAAATTGATTTTGTTTTTAAACAAGAATATTTTTTTTTTTTTTTTTTTACAAAAAATGCTTTTTTTTTAAGGCAGCTCTTTTGTTAGATTTACTACAATATATTATATTTATCTCATCCCTGCCTAGTCACTCTCTCTGCTTCTCTCTTTCTCTTTTTAAATTGTTTATGTCTTCTATTTGTTTAAAAAATATAAAGAGTTAATTGCATCCAAAATAAATGTTTTTGTTCACATTATAAATGTGCATGTATTGTGTTTAGTATGTGTGTATATGTATATATGTATGTGTGTGTGTGTGTGTGTGTGTATATATATGTATATGTATCAGTAAACATACAGCATATATTTAGAAATTATTTACATGTATACATTTATATCATATTTAAACATATTTAATTTGACATTTTTATTAAATGTGTACATGCTTGTGTGTGTATTTATTTATATATAAATAATAAATATACACAGTACACACACATCTATTATGTAAACGAAAACTTATTTTGGATGCAATTCATCATTTAACAGCACTAATAAAAATGTTTTTAGTTTGTGTAATATTATGTATTTTCTGTTTTCTTAAACTGTTATTATTCTGCACTATAAGTTTCCAGTTTCAGTTTTTGTGTAATATTACAACTAGAAATTATTATTATTATTATTATTATTATTATTATTATTATTGTGTTTTCATTATAATAACAAAACAGACAGCATATACAAGAAAAAATCTTTTTAAATAAATGTTTAAATAAATAATTTAACATTACAATTTACAAAAAGTTGTAAGTTGTACATAACTCTCAAAATTGCTCAAAAGTGCTCTGTGACTAAAAAATGTAGAAATTACTTGTTGTATATAACAAAACAGATGTAATTTCCTACTACTTATAAATAGGTATTTTTTTCCTAACTTTTTGAAATGTGTGTGTGATCTTTCGCATCAAATTATTGCATCGTTTCAGCTAGCAAGAACAATAAAATAGAGTTGTTATCCTTCAAATGAAATCAGTATCAACAAACATTGTACTGCAGAAGAAAACGCAAAACCGTTAAATTTACAGACTGTGTGGTAAATCTGCGGTGACAAAAATTACAGGTTGACAAGAAATGTGTGAAAAATGCTACGATACGAAACAAATCACCAGTAGGTGGCGTCAAATGATTGTTTCATTGAGCGAGTCATTTAGTGATTCATTCAACTGATCAATTCAAATGGCCGATTTAATTCAGATATGAGGCACTTTACTGAATGGGTTACTGAACATCTGATTCATTCGTTTCACAGTTTGAATAATGTCACTTTTTATCTTTTTTATTCATTGTCAGTCTAATCAATTAACACGACGGTAAAATACGGGAAAACACTTTGTTCAGATGTAGCGCTGGAATTTCTGTGCTCTGGTGACACTGTTCAACAGTCAGTGTCCGTTATAAACATTTGCAGTTCAGTAATGAGCGTGTCTGTGTATTTGACCAGGTCATCGCGTGTGAGCAGCAGCTGGACTCCACGTATGACGAGCGCTGTGACGTCTGGTCTCTGGGCATCACGGCCATAGAGCTGGGTGATGGAGACCCGCCCCTAGCTGATCTTCATCCAATGAGAGCTCTCTTCAAAATTCCAAGGTGGCACCTTCGTTTTGACACGTGTTGTAGGCAAAACGCTATTTTGCATAGCTACTGTACAAAAGACCTCACGGTCCACAAGGTCAGGTTTGTGTCGTATGGAACAATTTGCGATTTTAGCATGCAGATGGATGGCATTGCCGCACACTCGGGCCTTGGAGCTGTCGGAAGACAGGCTGGTTTTATTCGTAGGTCTTTTTTAGTGCAGCTTTAACGTACGTCGGTTTCTTGAGACGCGTGTATATTTGTGGATGAGTAAAAGACTCTCTCCGTTCTCTCTCCGTCCGCCTGTCTGAAGGTGAAATTTGATTGTTTTCGGGTTTAGAACAGAAACCGTTATCGCTTGTGTCATCTTGATGGTGCAGCACTTTTGTGTTCTGATACACCTCGTGCGCGCACACACGGCATCTGTCTATGAAGCACCGTGCTGTCAGAGCAGTGGCTTTCTGACTGCAGTCAATGGTGGGGGTGGTGGGTATAATCACAGAGCGGTGTGGTAATGTTTCTGACTGTTCGTGTACACACTGCAGGCTGTCTGAGTCGGGTCTCTCTCGTGTTCTCTTCTTATTCAAAACACCCCCCCACACACACACACACCTTACACCCCCTCAGCCATCCAGACTGAGAACGAGTAATGCATTGTGACAAAACTGGAACGCAGGCATTAGAATCATAAATCGGAACGTTCTCAAAATATTTCAGTCAAGATTTATTTTGATATGTATTTTTATGTTTAGATCTACACTATTATTAAAAACGTTTTCCAAAGCTGCATTTATTTGATCTTTGATTTAAAATAGTCACATTGTTAAGTTTTAAAATAAATTTTGTACTTTAATATATCTTTTATATTTTATATGCATATGATATCAATTTTAACATTTGCATTGTTCCAGTCCGGTTTTTCAAGCCGGTCAAATGAAAATGCGTGTAAAACATATAGGAAATAAAAACAAAAACTCGAAATATGCAAAACTGGACTTTGCAAAACGTGTTTTTCCGTGCATATAATTCACAGTTTTCACGTGCGTATGATATATATCTACCCCACAACCCTAATCCTACCCATCACGTAGCATATTCATGATTTTTAGTTTTTATTTTAGGTACTACTTATACGCACATTCATAAGATCAGGTATATTAGTCTGCATTTAACCAAATTTTAGCTTACATGCTAAAATGCCGCTATTATGATTTTTGAAAATTACTTTTCATGCAGTGTGTAACAGTTTTAAGTGAACGAAAACATTCTTCAAAGTTTTAAATCTGAAAGTGCACCTTGAAGTTATTTTATACAAAATACAAAATTAAGAGTCAAGTCTGAGTCATTTAGAGGAGTCATTTTTAAAATGTGTCCCAAGCCGTTTGATGTTGAGGTCAACATGAAATGTTTGCATATTGCCCACCTACTCCTTTAATGTTGGTCTGAATAAAAATGCAATTTCATTCTTAGCCACTAGGTGGTGTTTTAAAATAGTAACACAAAGCCTAGTAACACAAAGCCTTGTTACTCTCACAAATGCTGATGATAAAAATTAAAATGAGACCAACTGGACCAATCATCGCAGATTAGCATCACGCAAAGTAAGGTGTTCTGAAAAATTAATCATTGAGTGAATCAGTCTTTTTGTGGCTAAATCGCTCTGAGGTTTTGGGGTTATTTTAACCAGAATTGCGTTGCTTGCATGGCTTATGCTGAATGATTATGTCCTGGGTAGTATCAGAGGAGATCTGGTATGACTTTGGCGCTGTAGGGCCTTAGAGCTGGTGTGCGCTTGTTGAAAAGTACTAGGCCAGTGGCACATGCTGATGGCATATTAAGTGTTACATTTATGTGACCCAGATTAGGCCAGACTAAGCCTAGAGCCCTGGGCACAACATGTCTGTGTTCAGCCCACCCTGCCACCAACAGACAGGAATACACACATTTAGCCAGGAGCTGAAAGCCAAAATAAACCAGAAATAAACACATCTAATGAGAGAGATTATACATAATCTGAACAGACCAAAAAAAGCTATCACTGACATATAAAACACTAAAGACAGGACAATTATTTCAATAAAAGATACTTTTAGTATCAAGAAAAAGTCAGTTAGCTTTTTTTTTTTTTTTTTTTTTTATTCCATAGTGGAAATAAAATAACAGATTTACAAGATTTGAACTCAGGATTTGATACTCAAATGTATAAGAAAAAACAGCTGCATTTATTTCGAAATAAATTGTTCTTTATATGTCACAGATTCATGAAATATTATGGATAAAATAAACGTTTTCTATTAGAATATATTTTAAAATGTAATTTATTCTTCTGATGCGAAGCTGAATTTTCAGCATCATTACTCCAAAGAAAAAAATATTATCAGTTCTAATAAGTGTTGCTGCATGAATTGCAATATTTGACTATTTTCGATCTAATAAATGCATTAGACACTTCAAAACCATAAAAAATCTTCCCACCCCCAGTCCTTTGAACTATTATGTACTTTGTGGATTATTTGTTGCTTTTATTAGTGACATATATAAATGACCAGAACAAAAGAACCGGTTTGTTTTTGTTGTTGTGGTTTTTGAATGCAGTGCTTTTAAACGACGTGCTTTCAATTGCAGGATCCTTTTTGTTTTCATCTAGATTCTTTTATTTTTTTTGCTGCTGCGTTTTCCCGATAAGGAATGCGCTTTAATAGTCCGAGCGTTTCTCCAGCCGTTTCAATGTAAGCGTCTGACACCCGCTGTTTGTGTGGGGCGCAGCGTGTGATAAGCAGAGATGTATGCCCCCCCATTAGGGTAATTAATCGCTGTCAGAGGCTCTGAGCGTGCTCCTGACGCGCTAGCCGTTGGGCTGAAGTGCACCACCTCAACCCTGCTCTCCCTCTGCTAATAGCCCCCTTCACCGGGACACCAAATGATGGCTAATTAGCTCTATTGTTCCACAGCAGGGAACGCTTGTCAGGTCCTCTGTGACACCGTTAAGTGTCTATCTGCTTACTTATCTACATTTACTGGGGAAAGCTTTTTGGCAGCCTTCGCGGACAAAGCTTTTTTCGCATGAGCGCAAATTCACTGAAAATGTCACTTTCGCTCGTGCGACCTCAAACAAAAGCAAAGGATATCGGGGATAGCTGTCACTATTTTTGCCTCGTTGAATATTTCTTAGCTGTTTTTTCTTCATAGTCACAAACTTATCTTCAAATAAATATTTTAACTGTTATGTCCAGGAAAAAAAAAAACATGCAGTTCATTGTTTGCTTATCGGCAAGAATGTAATAATAAAATAGTAATAAAGTAATAAGTGAGCCGTCTTTCATAACACACACACATGTATATGCAAGTATGTGTGGGTGTGTGTGTGTGTGTGTGTTATATACAGTATATATATATATATATATATATATATATATATATATATATATATATATATATATATATAGAGAGAGAGAGAGAGAGATAGATATATGTATATACACAAAATGCAATAATGTTACAAAATATTCACTACTCTTTCGTGTCTGAAACCAACATTGATAACAAAACCAAGTTATTAAATTTGTGTGATTCATATATTCAAAAATACAGGTCCTTCTCTAAAAATTTGCATATTGTGATAAAGTTCATTATTTTCTGTAATGTACTGATAAACATTAGACTTTCATATATTTCAGATTCATTACACACAACTGAAGTAGTTCAAGCCTTTTATTGTTTTAATATTGATGATTTTGGCATACAGCTCATGAAAACCCAAAATCTCAAAAAATTAGCATATCATGAAAAGGTACCAATTAACCTAATCATCTGAATCAACTAATTAACTCTAAACACCTACAAAAGATTCCTGAGGCTTTTAAAAACTCCCAGCCTGGTTCATTACTCAAAACCGCAATCATGGGTAAGACTGCCGACCTGACTGCTGTCCAGAAGACCATCATTGACACCCTCAAGCGAGAGGGTAAGACACAGAAAGAAATTGCTGAACGAATAGGCTGTTCCCAGAGTGCTGTATCAAGACACCTCAGTGGGAAGTCTGTGGGAAGGAAAAAGTGTGGCAGAAAACGCTGCACAACGAGAAGAGGTGACCGGACCCTGAGGAAGATTGTGGAGAAGGACCGATTCCAGACCTTGGGGGACCTGCGGAAGCAGTGGACTGAGTCTGGAGTAGAAACATCCAGAGCCACCGTGTGCAGGCGTGTGCAGGAAATGGGCTACAGGTGCCGCATTCCCCAGGTCAAGCCACTTTTGAACCAGAAACAGCGGCAGAAGCGCCTGACCTGGGCTACAGAGAAGCAGAACTGGACTGTTGCCCAGTGGTCCAAAGTACTTTTTTCGGATGAAAGCAAATTTTGCGTGTCATTCGGAAATCAAGGTGCCAGAGTCTGGAGGAAGACTGGGGAGAGGGAAATGCCAAAATGCCTGAAGTCCAGCGTCAAGTACCCACAGTCAGTGATGGTCTGGGGTGTCATGTCAGCTGCTGGTGTTGGTCCACTGTGTTTTATCAAGGGCAGGGTCAATGCAGCTAGCTATCAGGAGATTTTGGAGCACTTCATGCTTCCATCTGCTGAAAAGCTTTATGGAGATGAAGATTTCATTTTCCAGCACGACCTGGCACCTGCTCACAGTGGCAAAACCACTGGTAAATGGTTTACTGACCATGGTATTACTGTGCTCAATTGGCCTGCCAACTCTCCTGACCTGAACCCCATAGAGAGTCTGTGGGATATTGTGAAGAGAAAGTTGAGAGACGCAAGACCCAACACTCCGGATGAGCTTAAGGCCGCTATCAAAGCATCCTGGGCCTCCATAACACCTCAGCAGTGCCACAGGCTGATTGCCTCCATGCCACGCCGCGTTGAAGCAGTCATTTCTGCAAAAGGATTCCCGACCAAGTATTGAGCGCATAACTGAACATAATTATTTGAAGGTTGACCTTTTTTGTATTAAATACACTTTTCTTTTATTGGTCGGATGAAATATGCAAATCTTTTGAGATGTATGCCAAAATCATCAATATTAAAACAATAAAAGGCTTGAACTACTTCAGTTGTGTGTAATGAATCTGAAATATATGAAAGTCTAATGTTTATCAGTACATTACAGAAAATAATGAACTTTATGATATTATATCACAATATGCAAATTTTTTGAGAAGGACCTGTATATATTTTCAGATTAGGAACATGTTTTCCTCCAAAATAAAACATATAAAAAAAATAAACATTAAATCAAATTTAATTATAAATACAACATTTCAAATTTAAAAATCAATATTATGTTATATTTATAATATATTATAACAGTTTTATATAAAGTAATTTATTTCTTTGTTGATTTGTTTAATGTTTACAATGTGATCAGCATTTTAATAATAACTATTCACATTGTGGAAATTAAACGACGACAACGAGCACCGCTATATATATATATATATATATATATATATATATATATATATATATATATATATATGTGTGTGTATATATATATATATATATATATATATATATATATATATATATATATATATATATATATATATATATATATATGTGTGTGTATATATATGTGTATATATATATGTGTGTATATGTATGTTACTGAATTATATTTCTTCCATAAGGGACAACTTTCCATGTTTTCTTTGGCATATGCAGATATGCAATTTGGTATAGACATTTTCATTTGTGCATTATTTATATGATCTGCGCTTATAAGGACTGTTGAAATGATTCATCCAAACAACTGACTATTTTAGGCAGTAATCTAATAATCTTATCAAGTGAGGAGTGCCTTATTCTTTTGAAATGAATGCATGGGATCAATTTGCTGTGAACGGTTGTCCCTCATTGCTATCTCTGTCTGTTTATCTGTTTTTCTTCCGAACAGAAATCCTCCACCCACCCTACACCAACCGGAGCTCTGGTCAAGCGATTTTAACGATTTTATATGCAAGTGAGTAACGCAGGTTAATGGATTTGTGTTACACGTGCAGCATTGGCAAATGCAAAGTTTGCCGGTCGCTAAAGTTTTGTTAGTTTTTCTTTTTGACACTGATTTTTGCAGGTTAATTACTCTCATAAAGAGCTGTGCCACTTATTAAGTGTCACTTAATACCTCGTCATACTCTAATTATCCTGCTGCTGCTTTACCAGAACGTCGTTTTTACTCAGTTCATCTCAACAACCTTCAGCTTGTTTGTGTTTTTCCAGAATCCAGTCCTTATCAGCTGCCATTTTGATGTGATATTTTGGACATTTTAGCACACATCCTTCCATTTTTCGCTTGTGTCCTCCTCAGGTGTCTGATAAAGGATTTTGAGCTCAGGCCCAATGTGTTTGACCTTCTTCAGCATGTCTTCATCAAACAGATTGTGGGTAGAGAGAAGACGCTGCAGAAGCAGCTGATGGAGCTAATCGACCTCAACCAGCAAATGGGCGTTATCGAGAAAACAAGGTAGTTAGACGCAAATATCAGCTCTAGTGCTTTCTGTGAGTCGTACTAAAAGTGCAAAAAGTGTTTACAAGTTTGAATTTGAACTTTCTAACAATTTAAAGACTGAAAAGGTTCACCCTTAAAGAAATGAATAGTGCTTTTGAAAAGTTTGTTTAAAACCATTGACACTCCAGCCATATTAAATGGGTAAGAACACTTTAAGATATTTTATTGAATTATTCAGTATTACATTAAATGTTAAAATTATTAAATAAAAAAAATATATAAATAATGAATTTACAACATACAAGTTTCGTTAGAAATGACTGTAATTACAATAAATGCTTGTCAGTACATTCAGCAGTACATATTAACTATACTTTAAAGAAAATAATTATGAAATTACATTACACAAAGTACTTCCCACTGTCAAAAGTTCATTGCTTTTAATATAAATTTAAACTGTAAGATTTTATTTAAATTTCAGTTGACATTAATATGAATGTAATCACATTCCATTACATTGCATATATTATTTCCATAACGAATGCTATTTTTAAAAATTTATATATATATATATTTTTTTTTTTTTTTTTTTTTTTTTTTTTTTTTAACCAGGAAAGACTAAAAAAAAAAAAAAATCTCCATTCATTTAAAAAAATATGCATTTTAATGTAGAAATGCACCAAAATGCTAAATATGATTGCATTATTTTAAAGAATATTTGAAAGATTAATCTCTTTTATTTAAAATATATTGTTTGTTTACTCTAATCTAGACCGACCTGTAAAATATATTTTTTTCCATTTTTTTGCGCCATCTGTGCTTAACAAGCAGTTTATGATATCCTTGATTTTATTTCTGTTTTATTGAAACACAATGATGACAAATTGTACTTTTTTGCCTATTATGTATTATTAATTTGCCTATTATTGACTTGACATACTGTGTCCATATAAAGCATGCTTAAACAGACCACAATTTAAAAATAACTCGAAATGCAAGAATGAGTCCCCTGTAATCAGTCTTGAATGCCAGAGATACATGAAGTGCTTAAAAATTAAAATATTGACATATACACGTTCATACAAATGCAAGCATCTCTGCTGACTGTAGTGCTAGCCAATACAGCGTCACCCTACTATGCTTCTAAGATATGAACTTTATTTTTATCATTAAAGCCATCTTGGAATATCTGAAAGGAGAGACAGTGATTCCAGGTATGAGGTATTGTCTCTCAGTCACATGGGTTAGATCAAATCTGCTTCCTGTGGATGTAGCAGTAGCGGCTTCCTCTCTCTGATCATATGTTGTGGCGACTTCCCTTGCAGCTTTCCCAAAAGCGTCGATTGTGAACCCAGTGTTGTTTTTGTGATTCGCAGAATGTGTTGTTAACCAGAGTATAATACCAATCGCATATAGAATATGATATTCGCTCGTATGTTGTGCTTTTCTTGACTTTGTAATTACTAATATTAAAAGTGCTTGGGATGTATAGGTCTTATTCAAGAACTGCTCTTTTAAATACATAGTTTGGCCCTGTGTGCTGGGCTTTCTTACTTTACCTGGCATCTGTTCAGTAACATCACAAAATTCTGTAAAAACTAGTTTGAATTTTTTCATGTTTTTAATATTAAAAATGCTACACTTTCAGAAATAAAGATACAAAAGCTGTCAGTTGGGCAGTTCATGTACTTTTTTTGTACCTGTTATGTTATATATACACATTAAATACTAATATGTACCTTTAAGGTACCAACATGGACCCTTTAGGTACAAACATGTAGTTTTTGAGAAGGTACTGCCCCAGTGACGGCTTTTGTACCTTTATTTCTGAGAGTGTAGTTAGTTGGCATGTCTTTTTCAGCCATATTGGAGAAGTATCTTATGCTTATTTGATCAAAAATTTCAGAAAAAAAAAAAATAAATAAATAAATATATATATATATATATATATATATATATATATATATATATATATATATATATTTTTTTTTTTTTTTTTTTTTAAATATATTTTAAATATATTTTAATATATATATAAAATCACTTTAACACATAATAAAATGGAATTGGAATTTGATGGTAAAGCTGAAGTTTAAATGTTAAGAAACATTTCTTATTGCTATACATGACGAAAGCAGTTTTTCTGCTTGATATTGTAGAAGTTTTTTAAATTTTTGGGGTGGGGGGAAATCTTACTAACCACAAGCTTTTGAACAGGTAATGTATTGTTCATGCTTGTAACAGCACCTATGCTAATATCACACTGAATGAAGAAAGAAATAACAAAGCTATAGAATAATAACCTTGAAATAAAGATTTCGAAATTGGATATGGACGTCTTCAAATGAGTTTGCGATTCTCTTATATAACTATTGATTTTTAATCATTACCTTTAATGCTTTTATCAATAATTTCAACAAGGTAATTTGTGTGAGTAATTTCTGTGATTTTAACTTTCGTGGTTGCAGGCATGAGCGGATCCACACCAAAAAAGGCAGCTACATGAAGTCTGAAAGTCAAACTTGTGACGACTTGGATGATCTGGCAACCCTAGAGGTTCTAGATGAAGTAAGAATGAATGTAGGCCCCGCGAGAGAAAGGCCACAGAACACACACACGCACACACACACATTTTGATAATCGGTACATAGACTCAGGTAAAACTCGAGGAAATTTTCCTTCCTTCTGTCAGACAGCCCATTCATTCCAGCTGGAATTTATTCTACATCTTACATTTTTTCAGAGAGACTGTCAAGTGACCGTAACTCATCCAAGCAGTCTCATATTTTAACTGTCAAGTGAATAAATAGACAGATTAGTGAACAATAACAGAGTTTGTATAGAAACACATTTAAGGTGATTTATCAATGCAGAGGGCTCTCGTTGACGCTAGATGTATTTTCTCATCCATTATGGTAGCAGCCCTGACAGGAAGCACTTGTATTACGCTTTCGTCCTTGGACCGATATCACCAGATGGAGACCTGTGATGTGTGTAACTGTCTCGTATGGCCATATTGGCCGCATATGGCGGCAGAATATACATAGTGTGTAATAATCACAGCGTAAAGAGCTATGAAAGCAGCAGTCTAGATAAGGAATCATCTCACCGTGCCTAGTTTGGTCACGCAAGGAAAAGTGGTATTAGATAGTCATATTGTTGTGTGTCGGTGTGCAGCGGTTTGATGGGATGGCCATCTGTGACGTTTAATTGTCTCTCTGTTAGAACACAATCACCGAACAGCTACAGAGACGTTACTCAAAGGAGCAGATCTACACCTACGTTGGAGATATCCTCATAGCGGTTAATCCATTCCACAAAACGGAGCTGTACACGCCGGAGGTGCGTGCGATATTTCATTACGCTCTCCATCAGCATTTCATATTCTGCTACATTCCATTTACTGCTAGATCTCTCGTTCGCTTTCTTCCTCACCTGTCAATCTTTATCTGTATTGTGACACTACCTTTTGCAGAAAGAGCGTAGATTTTATTTCCCCCTTTTATTCATTCACATCTTCTCCTCTCTCTAGATTTACTTTAGAAAAGAGTGCTTATTATGGAAATAATATACGTCAAGAATATACGTACTTAAAGGGATAGTTCACCCAAAAATGTCAATTCTTTCATTAATTACTTACCCTTATGTCATTCCAAACCCGAAGCTTTAACATTCCTTTTTTTGTGAGAAAAAGACTATTCAATGGCAACGTGGTGATGCAGAGGAGATGAATTGTTGAATAAAGTCGCACAAAAATAATCCTGTAGCTTCTTAAAGTTACGTTTTAACCACTGATGTCACGTAATGACCATTGGACGTTTCTGGACCTTGATTGTTGTAGTATCCTTGCTGTCTGTGGCAGGGTCAGATAGCTCTCGGAAGTCATCAAAAATATCTTAATTTGAGGTTGAGAAGGTGAGTAATTAATTGCAGAATTTTTATTTTTGGGTGAACTGTCACTTTGAGTGCCAACTAAATGTTTTTGAACACTTGATAACACGTCACATGTTTTCTGTTTCTCTGACAGCATACTAAAGTTTATGTCGGAGCCAAAAGAACGTCCAACCCTCCTCACATATATGCAGTGGCAGACATTGCGTATCAGTCCATGGTGTCTTATAATGCTGATCAGGTAAAGCATGTCCCTTTAAAACACCATAACCTGGAATTGTTTATTTTAAAGAGATATTTCTACCTGATATAACCCATATGAAGTATATTTCAAATAATGTATTAGGTTGATTCAATAATATTTGGTAACTCTTTAGTATAGGGACTGATTCACACTATTAACTAGTTGCTTATTAGCATGCCTATTAATAACATATTGGCTGTTTATTAGTACTTATAAAGCGCATATTCTACTTTACCATATTGTACTTCCCTAAACCCTAATCCCTTATCTTAACAACTACCTTACTAACTATTAAAAAAGCAGCAAATTAGGAGTTTGAGACAAATGACAAAGTTAATGGTTTGTTAATAGCAAGAATTGGACCATAAATGGTGTTACCAATATTAGGTTCCATTTGTCTTAGTGTATCATCAGTCATGTTCTGAACTGTTTGTTTCTGTGTGCAGTGCATTGTCATTAGCGGAGAAAGCGGTGCTGGGAAAACAGAAAGTGCCCACTTATTAGTCCAACAGCTGACTGTCCTGGGAAAGGTAGAGGAGAGCAGCTTTATGTTCTCACTGCTGTATTACGACATATTTTTGTCATAGAATGTCTCTCATATCACTCGGTGTGTTATTCTTCTCTTTCTTTCTCTTCAGGCAAACAATCGGACCCTCCAAGAGAAGATTTTGCTGGTCAATAGTCTGGTGGAGGCCTTTGGAAATGCCTGCACTGTGATCAATGATAACTCCAGTCGTTTTGGGAAGTATCTGGAGATGAAGTTCACCTGTGGAGGGACTGTGGTGGGAGCTCAGATCTCAGATTACCTGCTGGAGAAGTCCCGGGTCGTACACCAGGCCGTGTAGGAAAGCGTCTCTTTCATATCGCCTTTAAGCTGCTGCTAAATTCAGCTTGAATAGAGAATGAAGTATCGAATGATAAGGACTGACTGAAATGGCCAAAAGCATATATATATATATTTTTATTTGCCATCATTAAACACTTTCTTAACTGCTTAGACGCTAAAATCCATTCTATAACCAACCATTTTTCTTTTTTTGGTTGGTTTTGTTTTTTAGAGGAGAACGTAACTTCCACATCTTCTATTATATCTATGCCGGTCTGGCTGAGAGGAAGAAACTGGGCCACTACAAGCTGTCAGACAGCAAAACTCCAAAGTAAGTTCTCGAGCACCTGATAACAACCTGCTCTTTTTATCTGGATCCTCATCTGACATCCTCATTTCTGTTTTGTACTCTCTGTTTTTCTCAATTCCAGGTATCTCCACAATGAGAATGTTAAATTAGTGCCTGACATTGTGGGCAATGCCTTCTATAAGGAGCAGTTTGAGACGGTGGAGCAGTGTTTCAAAGTCATCGGCTTCACTTTAGAGGTGCGCAAATCTAGCACGATAAACCGTTTATAATTCTAAACAAAAGTTCAACGCTATACTGATTTTTTGCTGCATGGAACCTTTATTTTAGAGTCACATCTTCAAGTCACTTAGAACATTTATTTACTTGTTATATCATTTTGAAGCTCTTATATTGGAGGTGATAGCACTGACTTTCATTAGACTAAACCGCAAATGTTATTTCTTTTGGAGAAGGGGCTAAAATGTCATTAGATTAGTAAATACTGATGTGTAAGACAAGCGGAATGCTGATGTGCAGTGACCGTGAGGACAGCCTGCTCTGAATGCTGATGATGGCCTGAGTGGAGGGTTATGTAGAAGTTGTGACCCAGTGCTCTAATGCCATCAGTCTCCACAATTACCATCAGGCGAATCAGTGATGCATGCTGGGATACATTACCGGTGCCCATTTTGTCTGTAAGGCCATATCCATGCTTATCAGTGACATAAGATATCAGATATCCCAAGATCATGAAACAGTAGAGTGCAACGTGAGGTTCTGGAAATAACTCATTTTCTTTGTAGAGAAATTTTTATTTAACTTCAAAGCAGATGCATCACGAATAATGCTCCGTATTATATATTAGAAAATAAATCGAAAGTATTCCGTTTTAATGTTCTTTGTTAGCATTAATCTCAAAGGCATAGTTCACCCAGAAATTATAAGATTATATCAGTTATTTTGATTCTGACGGCACCCGTTCACTGCAGAGGATGCATTGGTGAGCAAGTGATGAAACGCTACATTTCCCCAAATGGGTTACAATAAAGAAACAAACTCATTTACTCATCTTGAATGGTTCGTTTAAATTTGGGGGTAATCGAAAATGTAGTGTACTTCTAATCTTAAAAAAAGATAAATAAGTGTTTTTAAAGTCAGTACAGGTTAATTACCTTTAAAAAAAAGTGTTATTTTCTTAATAGAATGCAAATGTGCGCTAAAAACCACAGTCACAGTTTTGTTTTATACCAGCAGGCCAAGATTTAAATCTTCTTGTGGGATCTTTCTCTGTAATGTCAGTTTAGTTTTCTATTTCTAAGGGAGACCTGAGCAATCCCAGGCACGTGATTGACGTGGCTTTGACATTACAGAGCACTGTATTCTTTAGGGAGTCCATAAAAATCAAATAGACAGACTTGTCAGAATGCCACTAGATATTAGATGCTATTCTATATTTGCAGAAATATGTAGGATGTTTAAACATAGATGTTGTGTCATCTAATAAATCGTGTTATTTATGCCTGGCGTCTTCTTTTGTGCCATTTTTAATTTAATGCGTTTTGTTTCTATTAATATGAACTGTGGTATTTTTTATTTTTTTGTTATAATCTTGTTAGGAGCTCGGGAGTGTTTACAGTATCTTAGCTGGGATCCTAAATGCAGGAGATGTCGAGTTCACATCTGTCGCTTCTGAACATCAGACGGACAAAAGCAACATTTCCAACATGGCAGTACTAGAGAGTGGTAAGAACTGTCACATATCCCAGGTTTTTAAGGCTGACCTTTCAGTCTGTACAACACAACCTTTTGATCTGAGCATGAGCACAGTTATATAATCAGTCATGGGCGTTGCGTGTTTATGTAATTCTGAAGAGCCGCTAGAAACCCTAAGTAAACCCCTATTTGTGGATCAAAAAAATCTCCATAAACAAGCCTAAGGTGGTTTGTTGATCTTAGCTGACTTAATAGTGTAAGACAAGTTTAGGGCAGTACTTACCAGCTTATCCAAAGCAGCTTGTCAAACTCAAACTAGCAAACCAGACTAGACCAGAGGTTAAACCAAATCAAATGGTAAATGTTACCTTGGCAACTTTGTGATTTAAAACGTATATTTTTTTAAGTTTGTGTTTTAGTAACAAAAGTTTTTATTGTTGTTGTTGTCTTCTTCTATGGTTTTAGTTAACCTAGTTTGTAGTTTACAATTTTATTGTCGGTTTTTACAGTCATTTTTAATGTCCCAAAACTGGTGTATTGTCATGTTACACGTACTTGTAAGTATGTAGTAGTTTTTGTAAGTAAATAAATGAATCGCCATATTGTTGTTATATTTCTATGTGTTTGTATGTTCAGCTGCATCGCTGTTGTGTATCCGTGCGGATGAGCTCCAGGAAGCGCTGACCTCTCACTGTGTGGTCACGCGGGGCGAAACCATCGTCAGATCAAACACAGTGGAGAAGGCCACTGAGGTACGGGACGCCATGGGCAAAGCCCTCTACGGACGCCTGTTCAGCTGGATCGTCAACCGCATCAATTCTCTCCTGAAACCAGACAGCGACAGCCAGTCAGAGTAAGAGAAGAGAGTGTTCTCAGATTGTGCTTAGATGTGCCACTATTTCAGCAGCCGCAATCAAATTCTTTCAATGCCGCCATTCAGGAGAGATACAACTTCAGCGCCTCTCCTAACTGACCAGAAACTAGAAAGACAGAGTTCCAGTGTCCTGTTGTAGTCCATATAAAACCGTTTTTAATTCAATCCTTGAATTTCTCTCCAGGGAGGAAGACAAAGGTCTAAACATCGGTATTCTGGACATCTTTGGCTTTGAAAACTTTAAGAGGAACTCTTTTGAGCAGCTCTGCATCAACATCGCCAATGAGCAGATCCAGTTCTACTTCAACCAGCACATCTTCGCCTGGGAGCAGGTACATCCCGCCTCTGATAGAGTCATTTTATCCCGTCTTCAATTGTTTGGGAGCTTTTCTATGCCTAGCATTTTTAGACTTCTTTCCTCAGCATAACCTTATTTCCATCTAAATGGTTGTAACACCTCATCATTTATTGTATCTCGGCGTTGTGAGAAATGGAGGGAAGGGGAGTGGAATATTCAGTTTTCTTTTGACGCAGACAAGCGTGGCAATTCCCCAGACTGACTGTAGCCTTGAGGGGGAAAGTGATTTGGTGCCTCTAAACGTTTGCGACTAACCCACATTAGTGCCTTCATAAATCATCTGAAACAAGGGTTACGTCAGGAGCCGCTGACTTTGCTTGTGCTTCTGTAAGCAGACAGAAAATGCTGCTTTAGGTAAATGTGTGGATGTGATGGCCACATTTATGTGCTTGATGCATAATTCATTAGTATTTATATGAGTAAATCTAACAAGTATATTTATTTGCTAGGCACTTGCCAGGGTGTTCTAGGAGGATGCTAGAGCATTGCTAAAATAAAGCATAATAATAATAAAGTATGTAATGCAATGGCAAGCACTACTCATTTGTGTATAGTTATTATTATATTTTTGCAATACAGTATATTTTAATTTAATTTTGTCTAAATGAGAGTGTTTAATTAAAATTAATTTAATTAAAAAAACAATTAATGTGTACAGTTAAAACTTAATTTATGCATAATTTAAATTATAAACATAGTACTAGTAATGTTTTTATTACACCAATAAGAGTGTAGGAGGAAATGTAATTCAAAATAAAATGAAGTCCAAAAATATACTTAATTATCTTTTATTTTATTTTAATTTGGAATTTGGCCCAGACAACATTACTTTTTGAGCTTTACCTGTAAAATGTATAAGCGTCATACTTGTTGATGTGTGCTCTATTTATCATATTATTACTGTATTTATATTCAGAGTATGTAGCCTTAAGAAAACATTAAAGAATGTTATATTTATTGTTCCTGTGTTGCTTCAAATCTCTGTTGTTTTTCCATCCCTGAGGCTTGTATGTCAGCAGCAGTCTTACTGTCCCAAAAAAGGTTGTTCCCCGTTCGCAGGATGACTTTACCCGCGGCTAAAAGCTCTAATCCACATCAGAGATTGGATTTCTCAAACGATGTTCTGTTTGTGTGTCGATGCGTTTCGCCAGTGAATAATTTAGGTCCGTGTGTATTGCAATTTATCAACGTGGCAATCTACAGACAAGACAGACATGACATTTGCGCTTTGGGTTGAGGGTTCTGCTCACAGGAAGTCATCGTGTAGCAGCAAGAATTGATTGACACACACTGTAGCTCAGGTGTAGGAGTCTACTGAGCTCAGGCATCAGCTAGCAGAAGTCTGCAGTGTTGTTGGATGCTTACAAATATTAGTGGATAGATGAACGGAAGTATGTTCCCCCGAGGAGAAATTCAGGTGCAAAACAATAGCAGCATCAAGCGTAAAGGTCACAGACAAAATTACGTTCAGAGCCATAGAGCAATCAAACAAGACATTTCAAAATATGATTGCATTGTCTCATAATAGAGTTTTCTTTTGCCATTTTGTGTAGAATTAGTCTGACCTGAATTTTTATTATCAGCATGAAGCCTTGTGCACTCACGGCTCATTTTGACTGAAAACTGCTCAGTTAAAGCAATGACCAGCAATGTTTTTATGCTGTTTTGGGGGTGAGAAATTAAAGAAACAGCAGTGTCTGTCTGAACCAAATTAAGAAATTCTCAATATTGTGTAATTTTTGTCTATTCCTTCTGATTGTTTCATGTTTTTAAAAAAGTCCCTTTTCTTAGTTACTCACTCAGGCTGCATTCGTTTGCTAAATATACAGTAATAACAGTGACATTGTGAAATGACATTACAATTTAAAATAACTGTTTTCTATATGAATAGATTAGAATTTATTCCTGTGATACAAAGCTGAATTTTCAGTATTATTACTCTAGCCATCAGTTTCCCATGACAAGATATCATTCTAATATCCTGCTCAAGAATCTTTTTTATTATTATTCCTTTTTATTCATCATTTTTAGGATTCTTTGCAACATTTTTAAAACGTCTTTACTTTTACTTTTGGTCAATTAATTGCATCCTTTGCAAAAAAGCATTAATTCATAGACGGTTCATGGCTCATTGTTTGGTGTCTCTGTAGGACGAGTATCTGAACGAAGATGTGGATGCTCGAGTGATTGAATATGAAGATAACCGGCCGCTGCTGGACCTGTTTCTTCAGAAGCCCATGGGCATGTTGGCTCTGCTGGATGAGGAGAGTCGCTTTCCTCAGGCAACTGACCAGACCCTCGTCGGCAAGTTCCTCTTAACATCTGACCTTCTTCCTGAAACACCATAGAGTTTTTAGCTTTATTTGTTTACCTGGTGTCTTATGACCAGACTTACTCTCTCACACTCAAACACACACACACACACACACACACACACACAACAACAACAAGGGAGAGGCTGTCATCAAACATTTACTGGCACGCTAAGTTTTCATCTTCTTTCTTCAGAGGACCTTATCAATGAAGTCTTCAGCTGAATAATTCAGTATGCCGAGACTAACAGTTTTTCCATGACTTAGCTTAATTGCTTATATTGAATAAAAGGGAAGGATGCATGAATTCATCCATTCATATGTATCTCGTGGTATTACAAACAGATTAATAAATTAATGAAGGTCGGGTCAGTATGAACAATGAGCAAATGAGTGAGTGAACTGACACAAGTGATGGATGTTTAAATGCACAAACAAGCAAATAAATAATCTGATTAATTATTAAACTAATAACTGAGTGGATGTGTGTGTGAATGAATTGGTGAATGTTTTTTTTTATTCAGAGAAATTTGAGGACAACCTAAAGTCCAAACACTTCTGGAGACCAAAGAGGGTTGATCTGGGCTTTGGAATCAATCACTACGCAGGGAAGGTAGAAATATTTCATTTATTAATTTTTATATATGCATCATACCATAGACACAAAGATATGTAGTAATGGATTGTTTACCCAAAAATGATCATTCACATTTCTATAAATAAAGGATCTTATTGACAGTAGGCAATTAAAAAGCCATTTTGGATTTTTATAAAAGCAATTTTTAATAGTGTGAAAATCAAAACATTTACTTTTTTGTAAGGGTGAGAAAATGGTGACAGAATTTTTATTTTGGGTGAATCTAGGCCAAGTCCATCTTTGAGAATATTCTGTTGGATGTAAATGCATCTTGTTTCTTGTGTGGTTAGGTGATCTATAACGCCGGCGGTTTTCTGGCTAAGAACAGAGATGCTCTGCCCGCTGATATTGTTCTTCTGCTGAGGTCTTCAGAGAATGAATTGATCCGGAAACTGGTTACTCACCCACTCACTAAAACAGGTTTGCATTGGCTTTGTATTCTTTAAAAAACATTTAAAGTCTTTGGAAAGTTTGCTGTTTAGATGCTTCATTTTCTGTCCTTTTTATACAGATATAATTATTATTAATTATTAACCCACAAGTCCACACACATTGGTCTAGACATGCACTTATGAAGCATTTGAACATGGTGTGTGTGTGTGTGTTTCATTTGTCCTCTCTGTATGAGACAGATTTTCTAAACAGTGACCTCTAACAATGTGTCAATCAATCCAATCATTGTGTAATTCCCTTGTTCAATTACTTTTTTTTTTTCCATTGTGCTGCCAGACAAAAAAAGGAAGATTTATTTTGCTTTGAGTACATCCACCAGTTTCCACTCTTTTATTTGTGGATAGCAGAGTCCTGCAGTGTGAATACTTTTTACAAATCACTAATTATAAATGTATTGCATATCAAATTTGGAAGAGAAATCACCCCAAAAGATAATGTATAGCCATCGGTGTGGCTATATAAAATATAATACTAATCTACTGCAATACAAAGTACTCAAACATTAAATGGGTAATTATTATTATTATTATTATTATTATAAGTAGTAGTAGTAATAGTAATAGTAATGTCATATGTAACACTCATTTAATTAATTTATTTATTTTAATATTTTTTTAATCTGTGTAGCACCTGTGATTGACCAAAAAAAAAAGGTTGTCAGTTTAATCTTAGATTTTCATTTAATTACATTTTAAAATTAATTGATTACGTTTTTTGAAGTTGATCAATTACTTTGTTAGTATTTTTGATGTTGAAGTTAAAATTCGGACTGAAATTGTAGTACAGAATAGTTCTTACAAAAAAACTATTTCCTATAAACTATCAAGACCTGTTTACATAGAGCAAATGCCACATCACCTAAAGTTCGTGAAAGGTTAATCACACGCGTAAAAAAATACAACATTTTTTAGCATAGACCAATTTTATTTTCATTTTTAAATGTTAAACTCTCTAACATGCCCCATAGACTTTTATTATAAGCACACACACACTTGTCCTTTAAACGAAGGGGTGAGTGACAAGGGTTATTAACCGTAGGACACAGATGCTGTTGGTTGATTTTAGGTTATATTTAAACCAAAACATTTAAACCAAAATCTAACTGTTGCTTTATTATGTGACCCACTAGACAAAGCAATACTACCATAGTGTAATTGAGCATAGCATGAGCAGCCAAATGGTAAGTATAGTCACATTCTATTATATTACACTGCATTATAGGCCACGCCACAATCTCGCAGAATAGAAATGACAGTGCAAACACCATCCTGTCTGAAACGTTAAGCAGGGAGTTTGATCTATCGGTCTGAACGAATGAATGTAGCACTCTCTCTAGAAAAGAGAATGTGCTCGCTCCCATGTGATCTGATGTGATGAATGGAGGTCGTCTGACTGACACAGTCAATTACGTCCTGTGAGATTCACTGGGGATTGTTTCCAGGAAGTCTGCTGGGATTTCAAACCTAGGCCTCATTCATAAGGCTTTTGTTAGCTACTTGACCATTGTGAAGCTTATTTATCTGTCACAGCACTGACCTCCAAAGACCGTATATCCCAGTGCCCTTGAAATGGTTAACCTCGCAATAAATGCTAGATTATCTTTAAAGAACATGTGATCTAATCTAATGAAGTGTCAAGAGCAGATTTCTAATGTGTTTGGTTATCACTGTGAAAGCAGGTACATCCCATGACCTCTCTCTTTGTGCAGGTAACTTGGCTCACACTAAAGGAAAGGCTGCAAGCTCTGCTCGTATGGGCACGCAGCAATCACAACGCACCATTAACTTTGCCAAGGTACCTCATTTTGGCCTATTCTCTTCTCTGTACTACAGAGCTCCTAAAGGAACATGGTGGTGGAAAAAAAAAATGAGATGGAAGGAAAATTATTTTAATGTTTGTCCATTCGTTCACCAAACTATTGGATTCTCTTGAAAAACTTTGCATTCGCCTACAAATGTTGACAATATGAAGTGTTTAAAACTGAACACAATTCTGTGCTTTTGTAGGGAAAACATATTTCTATGGGGAGCACTGCTTTGATAGAGAATGTAAATGTTTGGTAAGAAAATGCAAAGTTTCTCGGGAAAGGCAATAGTTTTGCAAGAAAATCAAATGTTTTGTTATAAATGCAACATTTCTTGGAAAAATGTCGACAAGAGATAAAAACATTTATTGCACGAATGCACAATTTCTCAGAAATGCAATAGCTATGTGATAGATTGCACACAAAGTTGAATGAACGAAAAGTTTCTCGTTTGTCAACATTTGAAGTTAAAAGTTGTCCTGTGACAAGAACACATTGGTTTTGTGCTTTAGGACAACTTAAATGAATCTTGATCCGCTTCAGATGTTGACTAGTAAAGTTTTGTGAGAGGTCGCAAATATTTTGTGAGCAAACGCAACATTTTACAGCGGAATGCAATAGCTTTCCAAGACAGTTTAAATGTTTGTCGGGGGAACACAATACTTTTGTAAGAGATCACAAATGTTCTCTTTTTACTAGTACTATAATTTTTCCTCCCAATATAAATATTTTTTCTTATCACCATGTCATCTTAGGGACTCCATGTTGTTCTTTTTATTTCTGCTCTGCCTTTAAGCCTTCTATCTATCTGTTATGTTTGGCAAACCTTAAGAAATGGCTGAAGTTGTTAGGTGTTGGTGTTTAAATGTGGGCATTGATAAGCTAGATTTAGTTTTTCTAGGAGCTTCAGTGGTTTCACTTTTTTTGGAATGTACTAATTTCCTTTCCATCTCTATTTTGTCTCTTTGTCTTTCCACACTCCATACCCATCAATGACATTTCCATTCCTTCCTATAATGTCTTCTGTCTAAAGCTGGAGGGTCTTATGTTGTTCAATTTTGTATCATTCAGTGAGGTAATGATCCTGTAGTATTTGTGCTATATATTAGAGATGTGCTCATAGAGGTTATGTGCCAGCATGGTGCTTACCGGTTTTGGGTGTCTGGTTTGTGTATATGTGGGTCTTTCTCAGAAAACTGTGCTTCTTTTTATTTTATTTGAAAAAGTAACTTAAAGTAACTTTAAGCTTTTTTTCCTCACCTCAGGCCCAAATTGCCAGGACAATACTACCTTAGACATTAGCTGATGCATCCTTCCAATTTTCAGATTTGTGGTGTACAAATATTTTTCCCTCTCTAGTTAGCATAAAAAAAAAAATCAGCTATGACAGTATGTCTATGTTTCAGGTATTCCGAGATGGCCCAGATATTTTACAAATTTAAACACATTCCATTATAATGTGATATAAAATTAATATTCTAACCTTCATAACTCTCAAAATCAGTATATTATTTAAACCTATTAGAAATTAACATTTGAATTGTAACTCTTTAGTAATATATAGTAAATTGTAATTCTATTGAAACGAATTAAATGAATTAATTTACGACTATGATTTCACAAAGACATTAAAATGACTAATGTCAGTATACTTAAAGTGGCACACTGATGCGTATTATGAATGTCAAACATTTAACAAGTAAAATTTAGTTTCATTTAAAAGTTCAGTCAGTCAGATATGTTGAATATTGCAACAAAGGTCTTTTTGTTGCATTCAGTAATCATGGAGACTCGCTTGGCACCATTTCCTGAAAATGACCCATGTCTGTGAGAATGAAAGAGTCTCTTCTCAGCTGACCCTACCAGCTGTCTAATAGCTAATGCATTTGTAGATTGACTGATTTACAGCTTGATTAGTTCATATTATACACATTAGAATTGAGTGTCCCCGTGGAATTAAGGAGAATTGCCTGCGCAGGCGCATTTTAAAAAGATGTGCTTGTTTTCCAAGTTTTTTAGCATTTAGTTTATTATTCCCAAGACAATTAGTAAGAGAACACATGAGCTCACATTCAGGTTGCACTCTGAAATGAATTAGGGTTTTAAACATATTGAAATGATGTCTTTGATGAAGACCTGCATACATTACCATTTATTTACATATTTAAGCATGCTTCCTTTAGAAAATTCCACATGAAAGATTCCGTCCATTTTAGCCCACGTAAAATAAAAGCACCTGTGTCAGTGTGTGATTCTGCTTTGTGTTCAAGACTGATAATATAGCCGGGTGAAATATTCATGGCTCTTTCAAACAAGGAATTTGGCCTTATTGATGATTGTCATAAGTAATTAATGCTTGTTAGATTGCTTTGCAAATGAATTCTGCTGTTATTAGTAATTTTATGTTATTTTTTTAATATTTTGGAATCAAATCAGATTGTCTTATCATGATTTTTATGCATTTCTTTTTCAGTCTTCCTCTCGGAAATTAACTCCCACCCTTGACAAAACAATGCTTGCCTTGCCTGTTGACACTGTACAAACGGTGATTGTGTGTTTACCCTGACCTTTGGCTTTGTTGTATAAGATTTTCCAAGAGGAGACATGCAAAAATTAATCATAAACAGATAATTTTATGTTTATATACAAGACCCCCAATATCCCTTCTGTAGATTTTCATGACCACATGTTTTCAGCATGCTGAATACTTTGTGTTTGCAAAGGCGGAGAGCACAGGAGACACCACGCGTCACCCCAGAGAGACCACCAACATGAAGACTCAAACGGTGGCCTCTTACTTCAGAGTAAGACATTTGAAGGCCTATGATAATGATAAGAACCAATAACAATCACCACTCATTTTCTTGCTTTATTCACTGTACTTTGCAGTATTCTCTAATGGACCTGTTATCAAAGATGGTGGCAGGCCAGCCTCACTTTGTGCGTTGCATAAAACCCAACAATGATCGCCAAGCCCATAAGTTTGACAGGGAGAAGGTTTTAATCCAATTACGCTACACTGGTATTCTAGAGACTGCCAAGATTCGCAGACAGGGCTACTCTCATCGCATTCTCTTCAACAACTTCATCGAAAGGTTGGACTGATACTACATATTGCTGTGTGTCGAGTGCATAAGTTCCTTTTCCACCTAAATGGTGTTTATGTTGTTGCTGGAGCTAATGCTCTGCCAAGGGACCCGTCCCATAATTGGCCTGTGTTTCAAATGACTTGAGAAGTGAAAAATGACATGGCGTGACTACATAACCCCCCTTCGAACAAAGCGATTGTGGAATCCATTATAGCTCACCGTGATCTTTGGTCTTAGTTTTGAAAACTTATTTTAACATCAAAAGTAACAGCCATCAAAAGCTGACCATTGAACGAACAATAATGCTCTAGCACATTGGAAAAGGATTGCCTCTTTAGTCTATAATTTATGTTCAGAGTTGCCTTTTAATAACCATTGCTCTTTTCAGATACGCTATATTAGCATTTAGAGCCAATGAGGAGCCAGCAATGAATCCTGAGACATGTGCTGTTATTTTGGAGAAGGCCAAATTAGAAAACTGGGTTCTGGGAAAAACAAAGGTTTGTGAATCAATGGTATTAATAACTGCTGTTGTTGTTCAAAAGAGCTCTGAAGTCTGATGGTTATGTGTTAAGGTATTTCTTAAATACTATCATGCGGAGCAATTGAATTTGATGGTGAGGCAGACCACAGACCGAATTGTTCTGGTCCAAGCATATGTACGGGGCTGGCTGGCATTTAAACGATACCGGTTGGAGCTGGAAAAACGAGAACAAAGTGCCGTGGTGTTGCAGTCAGGTGAGCTCATGTTATTGACTAAATGTTAAATTGCACAATACTCTGCAGAAGAAGCTCTAAAATCTCAAAAATTTTCTTTTAGCATACAGAGGACACAAAGTTAGGAAAAGAGTGGCTGATGACAAAAGCAAAGCAAAGTCAGAGGCTGTTATCACACAATTTCAAGCGGGTAAGACAAAAAATATTACAAAAATGTACTGTATGAATTAAGAAGGAGAAGTACTAAATTGCGGCATCTTTATGCAGTTTGCAGAGGATATCTGTCAAGACAGAAATATAAGGAGCTGCTAGATGAGAAGAACAAAGCTGCTGCAAAGATCCAGGCTCACTACAGGGGACACAAAGAGAGGAAAAGCTTCAAGAGGAAAAAGTAAGTGCTGTTCTTATTCCAAATAATTTTATTGTCTTAATTGTTGATTATCTTAAAACTAAAATGCAACATTTTTAATCAATGGTTCATCTCATCAAGCTCTTTGTCTTACTGGTTCTTTGTCCTTCTAAGCTTAATTTTCTTGGTTTAAGTCTTGGATTAAGGCTATAGCTATCTAACAAAAGGTATGTGCTAACCATTAAATTAATACAGAAGTCATGCAACGCCGTTTTACCAAATTTGCAAGAAAAGAGAGAATGCATGAGGTGAAATGAGAGACACCGAGTAATAACAGGATATTGACAACCTTGAAGGGTCACAAAGGTCATTGGTTTAACTCATCTTAGTTAGGATGTTTTTCTCTGTGTAGTGTACATGTTCTGCCCCACATTCTTTGGGTGCTCTGGTTTCCCAAAAGGCACAATACATGTGGGATAGGTGAATTGGAGACTTTAAATTGTCTGTAGATGTGAATCTGTGTTCCTGGGATGGGCTTCAAGCACCTCAGCAACCCTACATTTCACAAGTGGTTTGGAAGATGGATGGATGAATACTAAAATATTAGACTGCCTAATTCTGCAAATTGACCAGTCAGAGCAAGTTACACATGTGGTTTTCCACCAAAATTACCTGGAACAATTTTGTAAAAATTAGCCAAATAATCTGGTGATGTAGGAATGTGTTCGACTGCTTCTTCATTTCCAGGGGCTTTTATCAGTAAGCAATTTTTTGCATTTTTCCTGCAGTTCCTGACTGTATGATTTTAAACATTCGCTGATACTTTATAAGGAAACACGATGCATCAAGACCTGGGGGTGAAAACCTTTTGAATTTGAAGATCGAGACAAATTTTACTTAATTTGTCCTCCTGGAAACATGCAAGTGTCTTATGTTGCTTCCGTACTAAATGAAAATAATAAAATATATCTCAACAAAATAAGAAAAATTTGGACATATTCATCCTGTTCAAAAGTTTTCCACATAAGCCAATGTAGTTTAGTTACATACATAATATTTTAATAGAATGAAAAGCAAAGATGACATGTTAGATTTGCCCAAAATGAATTATATCTCATGTTTAACCACTGTAGAGACACCGGAGCCTGCAGCAAATGTCAGAAGTTCTTAGTTTTGTGTAAACATTTGGGTGGTGTAATGCAAATAAACCCACACAGTGATGTAGAGATATGGGGGCATTTAAAAAAAAAGGTGTTTTAGGAGGAGTTGGACAAGTCATAACTTGTATATCTTGAATATCTCTTTTGTTTTGAGACTTTAATCAACTTTAGGGATCTTGAAACGCCCCAAAGAGAAAGGAACTTGAAATTGCATCATATGACCCCTTTAAAACTAAATTTCATGACACAATAACAGTGATATTTTTTAAATTATGTGAATAATCGATAAAATAATATTGTGTCATCTAACATCTAATCAGCATCAACTTCCAAGTCCCAGCAATGAAAGTTGGGACCTTTGAAAAGGAAATCTCAGGAGCAAGGACTTTCTGTGGGGGAAATTTTTCCCCGGGACTTTTATATCCTGGTTCCTTAAATGGAAACACATCGAATACCGGCCCAGGGCTTCTAATTCCTGGGGAATATTTCCGCTGTGGAAATGGGTTTATACAGTAGAATCAAGAATTCAATAGTGCTATGGTAGAATAAACAAATTTATTTTACACAGGGAAGCCATGCAGAAGGAAAACACCGACAAGACAGAGGAAGTAACGGAGGCCTCATCAGAATCAGAAGGTCCAGTTACAGAAGAACCTCCACAGGAAGGAGGTGAAGTGGTAACAGATGAAGCTGATGAAAAGGCTGCAGTGGTCCTCCAAAGTAACTACCGAGGTTACCGGGAACGAAAGAAATACAAGGAGCGTAGGGAACACAACAAGACTTTAACAGGGGATGAGCTGGCTGTTTCCTCATCCACCTCTGAAGAAGTCACTCCTGGTGAAGATTTGGATGCTATACAAGAGGAAGTACAGGAGAATATGGAGGAAGAAGGAAAGGAGGCTGAGGAAGAGGCTGCAAGTGAAGGAGATGAGAACAATGAACAGGAAGCCAAGGCAGCCACTGTTCTCCAGAGCAACTTCAGAGGTCATAAAGAACGTAAAAAACTCCAAGAGGAGGGTAAGATGCCGGTTAGAGGAAAGAAGGAGACAAGTTCTCCAGCTGAAGAGGAGCTTCCAATTCCAGATCCACCACCTCCAGAAGAATTGATGGAATTCACTGAAGACATGGAGGATGAGACTCCAGTTGAACCACCAGGAGAAGATGAAGAGGCCAAAGCCGCTGTTGTTCTTCAGAGCAACTTCCGTGGCCACAAAGAACGTAAAAGGCTCCAAGAGGAAGGAAAAATCCCAAAGAAAAAGCCAAAAGAAGATATGGATAATCCAGATGCTTCAGAATCAGACATTTCTCTTGAGGAACTCCCACCACCTCCATTAGAATTCGAGCAAGACCAAGAGCTAGATTCCAGCCAGTCTCCAGAGGCAGATGAAGAACATGCCGCAACAGTTTTACAGAGCAACTTCAGAGGTCACCAGGAGAGAAAGCGATTGAGAGCAGAGAGAGAAGGAGCCACTGGAAAAGAGCAAGAAACTGTTGAAGAGGTGGAGGAGCAGGAGAATGGGGAAGCTTTGGACATCACAGATGTTCAGCTGGAACGGAAGGGGGTAGAAGATGATGCCCAATATGATGAGGAGCAGGCAGCCATTAAAATTCAGAGCAATTTTAGAGGTTACAAAGACAGAAAGAACCTGAAAGCTACGTCACAAAAACAAGATGAGGACGTGGAGTTACTCTGCAAACAGGTGATTCATTTTTGTGTTTGTGTATGTATTGGATATATATCTGATGATCACCCTAATTATCAGTCCAAAACTGTATTTCTTCTGTGGGACATCAAAAAAAAAAAATTAGGTTCCCCAAGCATGGGAAATAGCTGCATTGTTCCTTTTCAGGAACTCTAACTGCATCCAAAACGCTATTGGAACACTTCCTGCGTGACCATGCTCTGAATCTGCTGTAGATTCTGTCCAATAGAAGGGTGTGATGTCATGGCATCAGCATTCTGTCATTCATATTGAGCTCTCTGTGTGTCTGTTTCAATTTCATTTCCTGTGAGTCTTATTTATTATTATCTGTTCCATACAATTAAAGTTTAATATGACAAACAAAAGGCGAGGGCAAGTTACTTTGCAAGTGATCTCTGTGCAAACGTTAAACATCACTGCCAGAGACACACACGCTCTGCGAGAGAGAGAGAGCGAGAGAAAGAAAGCTGTTCACACTGCCAGTGTCTTGCTATGCTCTGCTCCCAGCAGGCTTTCTTCTTGAGGGAAGGAGCCTTCACCAGCGTTCCTAGTTGCTAGTTCCACTGCCACCGAGGCCACTGCACTGGCAGGGATTGCAGTGGGATCTGATAGATGAGATTGAGATGGCTGATAATCCCTATCTTGATAATCTTTCTTTTCTGTCAATGCCCTCAATCGCCCCGGTATGAAGGCCGGTTTTGTTCAGTGAACTTAATGCTTTAACTATGACTGTCAGCAGACATATTGCAACACGTGTGCAAGCAGTGGCATTCCATTGTTCCTTACCTCTTTCCTCCCTCAGCGCTACACCCAACATCATTCCTCCTAATGAAAGGGAGTCAGGGTTCTACAGCTGGTACTTCATAGTTCCCAAGAAGGATGGAGGGCTGAGGCTCATTTTAGATCTCAGGCAACTGAACCGTTCAGTCAGAGTTCAATATGCTCATACTGAAACAAAATCAGGTCCAAGGACTGGTTTGTCAAGATATATTTAAACAATGCGTATTTCCATGTATCCATCTATCCTTCGTACAGGAGGTTACTGAGGTTTGCTTTTAGGGGCAAAGCGTACCAATGTCGGGTTCTTCCCTTCGGCCTAGCACCAAAGCCTGGGGAATGGATGCTTCACCCCGAGCCTCATGGACCTGTTTGGACCTTGAGGACCTCTTTGCGAGTCATCAGATTGTGCAATGTCCCCTCTGGTTCTCTCTAGCTCCTCCAGCACCCCTGGGACTGGACTCTATGGTACAGACCTGGCCAAGCCTTCGTCTGTATGTTTCCCCCCCCATTGCTCTCCTTCTGGGAGTTCTGAGGAGAGTGACAGTGTTCTCTTACTGTTAGTTCTTGCCCATCCTATCTAGACATTGAGCCCAGTCTGGCGAAAGCTTTCTTGTACCCTCGAGTGGCTTACACAGCGAAGATCCCTACTACTTATACACCAATCCCCATCGTTATATAGGCGTTTCATCCTCCTCCCTTTCAGGACCCCAACCAGAAGAAGCACTTTGTTCCAATAGTGTTTTGGACACAGTTTGAGTTCCCGAAAAGGAACGTCTCCAGGTTATGAATATAACCATGGTTCCTTTAGGGAATGAGACACTGCGTCCCGTTGCCATACTTCCAGCATCCCTGTCAGCACAGACCTGATGCTGCTTGTGCTTTTATGCTTTCCTGGTCACCCACCATGACATAACGCCTTTCTATTGGACAGATTCTACATTCTAGAGCGTGGTCATGCAGGAAGCATTCCTATAGCGTTTTGGACACAGTGTCTTCTTCCCTCAAGGAACCATTGCTATATTCATAACCTAGAGATGTTTGTGACTTTTGTGGTGCCTCTTTATTTTTTCTTATGATGACCTTTTATTTTGCCACGGACTAATGTTTAAAAGAGAAGCATCCTAAGTATGAGACTTTGATGCCATTCTTTGTAACCTGCTCAGGTAACCAAGGTCTCTGAAGATTTCTTATCATTGCAAAAGAAGTTAAATGAAATCATCCTTGCTCATCAGCTCAACCCCAATGAAAATGGGATGTTTGTGAAAGGACAAACTATAAATGGCTACATGGGCTACTACCAGCCACCAGGTAAATGTTCTTCATAGGATTCATTTTGTTCAGTCATGTCTGACATCTTAGTAATTGTGATAATTTTCATGTTTGGTGACACACTAGGAATAGTTCACCATTTTACTTACTCTTGAGTAGATCCAAACCTTTAAGAATGTCTTTGTTCTGCCGAACACAAAGGAAGATATTTTGAAGAAAGTTTGTAACCAGGCTGTTTTGGATCACCATTGACTTCCATTGTATTTTTTCCTACTATGGAAGTCAATGGTGACCCAAAATACCCGGGTTACAATATTTTTTTAAATATTTGTGTTCGGCAGAACAATGAAAGTCATACAGGCTTGGAATTAAGGGTAAGTTAATGATGACAGAATTTTCTTGTTTATGTGAACTTTCCTTTAGCAATACATTTAAAAAGTGCATTTGTAATAATGCCAGATTATTATCATTATTATTATTATTATTATTATTATTATTATTTTGATTGTTTTAATATTTTTTGCCATGTTTTTAAGAAATACACTTATTTTCATGCACATGTAAAGTAATGATTATCATTTTAACTGTGGTGTATTATTTAGTAAATTCAGTTAATATATATTAAAATGTTCTGATCTGTTCTGACATAACAGTTTCAATAGAAATTGCATAATATATTGGTCAGTACAAATTCAAACACAATAGAATTGGGGGGTGGGGGTGATGTTGGTTCTTAAGATTAAAATGTCTTAAAATAAGAAAACTCTACCTTAAACTTTACTGTATACATGTTTGCTGTCAGCTTTACCAGAATGTGAAGTTTACTTTTTGTCAAACAGACACTGATCTTATCAATAATTGGATGAGCCACAAAATGTAAATCGGATATAACAAGACGTGTCATCAGAAATTTTCCCCCAGCTGAGCAAATCTACTGTTCATTTGATTTTTGTTGCGATATGCCTAATTACTTTTGGGAGGATAATTCTTGCAGATTCTATTATTCCTGATATGCACCTTATGTCTAAATGAAACCAGATTATTCTGTCAACAGTGATTATGGTTTCTGTGTTGACAGATAGTCTTAATCTCATCTGCAAAAGCTGAACTTCTACTAAAATCTTGCTAAAGGGATTAAATTTGCTCCATAAATACCGTGGTCATCTGTTTATTAATGTTTTATTGAGATTGTAAAACGTCTTTGAAAGCTCCATAGTCAAAATAAATAATCTTAACTAGAGTGTTTCTGTGTGGAAACAATTATTATTGTGCAGTTATTATTGTTTCCACATAGAAGTGCCCTTTTGAATGGCAGTCACATTTCCATGTACATGAAAGGTCTTTAAATGCTAATCGCATTGCATGCAAAAGTGCCCCGGCAATTACAGCAAGCATTAATATAAGAGCTGCAAATTGGCTTCATACCTCTGAGCAATCAAGAATTGCTGATGACCTTTCAAGTGACACATTCAATAAATATGACAAACTCTCCAGCCTGTGCCCGCTGGTCCAGGTGGACATTGATTAATTTTCTTCACATCGGACCTTTCTAGATGATAAACAGAGCTTGAGTTAGCAGATGCTATTCAAATAAACCAAAGGTCATTTTTGTACCTTTTGGTGTTGATTGCAAAGAAAAAATCATATTCGATAAGAAAATATGTATCTAAGGCTTTTTTTTCATGAGCACTGGTAGCATAAGGTAGCTACATGGATTAAAGTTAGCTTTAGTGGCAGGTTCATGGTTACCCATGTTTTTTAATTTAATATGAGTGCTTTCATAATTAAAGTATTTTTGCTGATTCTAAGTAATTTGAAAATATGATTTATATTTGAAATAAAATAGATGCACATTTTTAATAACCTCTGCCATTATTTTTATGTGTATAAATTATTTTTCGTGTGAAACACGAATATTGTTAAGTTTATTAGCCAGTTATATTAAAACTGTGTGGTCGAATGTATAGGATTTTAAATACATAAATCTTAATTTAGGCCTACATATTTTTTGAGTGGATGATGATTGATTGAAGAGAAATTAAAGAAATTATAAATGTGTTTTTTAGTCTAATAATCATTGTAAGTAAAGGTTTACTATTTTACCCAGTTTGTACATATGTATTTTTTTGCTCCGTAAAAGTAGCATTGCTAGCTACAATCAAGTCAATTTGAGCCTCCTGCACAGTTCAAGTGAGGTCCATGTTTAGCATTTCAAATCAGGAATTTCTGCTTTCTGATTCTACCTGCTTTATTAGGGAGCTGCCTATATAGACAGTAGACTGCAGGAAGGCTGACTAGAGTTTAGAACAAAGCTTCATTCTCGTACTTTTACTTCTGTGTCCGTGTTGGAACATGCTGTGGCTGGAAGGCATTTCTGATTGATTGTTAGTGGATAATTACAAATAGAGAGGCCCAAAGGGTTAAACCACACCGTACGGTTTGTTCGATAAGAACAGAGAGGTCAAAGGTCAGCTGAACGCTGTGTGCTGATCTTATTCTTCTGTGTAGCAATGGGGCTCCCCAGGAGGGAATTAGCTGTTCTCTTTGCTCCTTATTCACACAGGAGACCTATAGCGCTAGACGTAAGATCACATCTTGAACGGGCTTTAAAAGTATTGACTTAAATATTACATTTATTTTTATGATCAGCAGCCGACACAAAGCAGTCCCGAACGTCTCGCCGCACACAACAACCAAAGACCCTGAACACGCCGGAGGACTCCACATACTACACGCTCATTCATGTGAGTCAGCATCACGCTATGATTGTCTGGGCTTCAGATTTAATGATCTTTTCTCACACTTTTTCTGTTTTTTGTTTTTTTTTCCCCAGAGGTCTGTCCAGGATGATAAAAGGAGGCCAAGAAAACAAAGGTAAATTAATTAGCAGAAATGTACTAAACAACAATGTGCCCTCTCTTTAGAAGCGGCTGCTCACGCAGCTAACACAATACACTGCATACTGCCTTTTTTTAAATGAAAAGAAGTATGCAAGAAAAATAGTATGCAATAGTGCATGAAATAGTATGCAAGTGTGCATTGTCTATTATTCTCTCTAAAATGCACATCGTTCGACCTCACTACCGAAGTCTTATATGTTCACCAATACTGCATGTTTAATCAAAATATTATTAGAAATTGCAATAGAAAACTTTTTTTTTTACAACCTCAATATTCATATATATACATATATATGTATGTATATATGTGTGTGTGTGTGTGTGTGTGTGTGTGTGTGTGTGTGTATATATATATATATATATATATATATATATATATATATATATATATATATATATATATCATAATTATATATATATATATATATATATATATATATATATATATATATATATATATCATAATTATACTGTTGGATGCTGTTCCTAACATAAAAATGTATATTTGATTTATATTTGGATATGAAGCATAATCTTAACCCACATGAATGCAAAAAGTTGCATTGCCTCCAGTTCACCTTTTAACATATTCATATCTTAATAGTCTAACTAATTCAGAATGCAGCTCATTTTTTCATGTGACACACAATGTAGGTAAGACATGAAGTATCTCTTATTAAATAAAAATGGCTAAATTGTAAACCGTCTGGTCCTTTGATGCTAATAGCTTGCATATTACGGCTAGTTCTTGTAGCATTTGTCTGTCGGCGGTCAGTCCAGCGTGACACATCCTCAGTGTCACAGCATGTGTGAAATATTGTGCGCGTGAACATGAATCCGGACCTCCACGAGCGCCGCTGAGTGACAGACGCTTCAGAACGACACGCTTCATCAGTACAGATAGGATTCATCATTTCAGCTTTCAATGGTATCTGTATGTTTCTGGTCTCGTTGGGAACGATCGGTCAGAACGTGTATATTTTTCTCATCGAATATATCCTGCACGTCGATCGAGGCTTGAGAGTTTCACGTTGAGAGCGAGAAGGTCGTTAGCTCTCTGGTGACTAGCCTGTGTTCTGTCAGAGAGACATAGAGGAAGAGATTGGCAGAGGAAAGAGAGGAAGCGGAGAGACAGGGGGGACCAATAAGGTATCTTGGGAGAAAAAAAAAGGGCAAGCTGAGGACGGGCAGGTAATGAAGGTGTACTGCAGTACAAATGTGCAGAACTGGAGAGACAGAGCAGACAGACGGAGAAGAACACTCTGTTTCTCTGCGCTGTGTAGCTGCCACAAAACCGTGCCAAAGTCCCTTTTTAACTCAAAAGCTAAAGAAGACAAAAAGAATGATGAAAATGAGCCTAATTTGATTAGGAGTTCGCCGATTTTGTCATTAATTCATACACATTCTGTAATACGTACCATTTTGTTAATATTTAATAGCAGTACATTATTATTACTGCTATTGCGGGATTACTTTGGACTCTTTTCACAAGACTGAGACGATGCCCTTAACGCTAAGCAGCATTGTAAGTCATCAAAAGTTTTTCATATTTGTATTTTTTTTTTATCTATGTATATTCATAACACTATTTTTTGTGTTATACATTTATATTTGCTTTAAATTTGCAGTAAATTTGACATTGTTGGCTCCTCTGACTGAAATGTAAAAAGAGCCCATTATATTTAAAGAAGTAAAAGTAGTACATTTTTTATAATTGTTATATTTATGTTTTATATTAATGTTTTTTTTTTGGACATTTTGTCTCATTTGATGAGGTTTTCCACCCAAATGCTCCGTATAATATTCTATAATAAATATAATTCATTCAGAATACAGTCAGAGCACCAAATATAATTACAATAAATGATTTTGCTAATGATGATGATGGTGATTTATTACTAGTAGTAGTAGTGTGTGACTTTTTATGGTCATAAATCATCTCAATATGAATATATTTTCTACTTTTATTTTTGTATGTAATTTTGTGATGTTTCTTAAGTTTAGAGGAAAAAATATATATAATCATAAAGTATTGTGTAATATTATTATTATTATTATTATTATTATTATAAGAAAATTGTATGGTAATACAAAAATATAAGTATTACATATTTATTTATTTATAAATATTTTTTTTTTTTGACATCCATTTGATGAGTTCCGCACAAATTCTCAATTTTAGTTAATAATAAAATGTATTATATAAATACTTTACTATTTAAAGTATATATATAGTGTTAGTAATTGCTTGTGTGTTTGTTTTTGGTTTATTAGTGAGACAGACAGGAAGTGCATCAGTAGGCCAGTGGGGCTGACTGATATAATTGCATCAATGGTCTGGCTGGCAGGCCGTAGGCTCTTGGCTTCATTGGTTTCATAGATCTCTGTTTTCATTACATAACGTTGCAGATAAGCCCAGAGACAATAAGTAAAGTCCACTGAAAGAACATTTCCATTTGAGTTCACCACTGCCGAAGAGCCCTTTCATGAATCAGAGCCTGTCCTGAAGGCCATCGCTTACGTACTGCAGAAAAGCCACGAAATACACTCAATGCTGCATAACGGCCACCCATTAATAGCAGCCCGCTATGACAAAATAGATTTTATTTATGATCGGGGAGCAATAAAATTTGTCTGAAGGCGAGGAGGGGGAGTTTCTGTAACAAAGAATTCACTAAAACGCGTGTCGCTCCGAAGCAGATGAATGCAAGTAGTCCCTCACGAGAAGCTAATAGATCTTCTGTTTCCTCTGCAGCCCCAAAAGGCTGGACAACGATGACCAGTACTACCAGGGTTTGTCCGGCGCAAAGTCCACAAGCCTTCCCAGTGTCAGACGCCGCTCCAGCAAACGGAGATCTCCCGCCGAAAGAAGACGCTCTTCTGAGAGACCACTGTCTGACGTCCCCAGATCCGATCTCCCTAGTGACCCAACGGAGACGAGGTGAAAGAGCGTTAAACATTAGCATCGTTCTGTCTGTGCGACAAATGCCACCCTAGAAACGCTGACCCCCACCAGCGCGGCGCATGATAAATACGTTCGAGCTGGAGATGCAGATATCGAGATATCCCTTTCTGGCTAGCGCCTTCATTTCCTGCGTGAAGTCACACTTTATCTGCCCCTCTCTGTCCGCAGGCACTCGTTCTCCAGAATGCCCTCTACGGAGAGCCAAAGCCAGGACAACCCTTACGACTACAGAAAGATTCTGAGGAAGACCTCCCAGAGACGAAGGCTAATAACACAGCCCTAACCGGCGAGCTTCAGAACTTCCGTAAACGCCGTCGGTGACCGACGAGGTCGGCGAACAAAAACGCCGCTTGTCCTCGAAGGTTCATTTGCTCACCGTTGTGTCATTTTACAACCCACGTGATTTTTTTTTTATGTTTCACACAAAAGGAGAACGTTTGAATGATGCACCGCCTGCTCTTTTCCGTGCGGTTTCCATTCGCAAAAAATCGGACGGACCCGTCTTTTTGGGTGACCCGTTTCTTTAAGCGACATGCCACGTTTTCAGTCCCTTTATTGTTGCTTGTTTTGGCTGAAGAGCTGGCTTTAGTTCAAATAGTTACGTAAATATGTTTTTTTTTGCTGTACAGAGCTGCTACTCGACTGATCAGACGCTTAAATGGATAGAAATGACGTTTTTATGGATGGAGCCGAGGTTTTTGCTGCTCTTGCTTGAATTTGAACTCAGGTTTAGCAGTCAGTGTTTTCTGCACGTTGATGCATCTGTGAGAATAAAGATTCGTTCTTGAAGATTTCATAAATTAACCTTTATATTTTCACCAGTTAGGTTATATTTCATCTGCTGTATTCTTTGATTTAGGGAGTCGGGGCTTGCTGCCTCTTTTCTTCATAAACATTCATACATGCATTATAATAATTCCTCAGATTCACTGCTATCATTTAATATATAAATGTTTGACTTGCGTATTCCTGGAATGTCACTTGTTTGTAAATATGATTTTCTACATGTTTAATTCAAATAATTAGCCTAATGATGAAGTGTAAATAATGGCTGATGTTAAACCCTGAGCACACTAAAGTAATACTAAATCAGATCATTCGTTCATGCCTCCTTTTTTTATGTAAAATACATGATATGGTATTAAAAGATTCTGGATTTTATATTTAGGTATAAGTGACGAAATAAAAAAATGTATTGTATTTGAATATTAAACGCAGGTTACTACAATTCATCTAACATTAATTTAATTTTTTTTAATTTCATAACTGGTCAAATAATTTTAGTTGTGCCTAAAATAACCTAATGTTAGCGTACAAAAGCGCTTATTTTCGGCATTCATATTTTTTTGCTTAACCTGTTATTTTCTCCTCCCTGTAATTCTAATTTATTTAGGGTTTCGTTTTATTACATGCGCGCGCGGTGAATGGCCTTTGCGCCGTTGCGCGCGATCCCCGCGTGGTATCACGAATAAATAAATTCACATTCATGTTTTTATTGCTTCAGGATTTCCTGTTCAGGTTTGAAACCGGCTCCCCCATTTCCTTATTACCAAGAAACGGTTTAATGCTATAAAAAAACCAAAAAAAAGGTGAATAGATGTAGACCGCGTATCTGAGTGTCACGGTCCTGCTCCTCCTGTTTCTGATGAAGTCTGCTCGCTGCTGGAGTAAAGCAATTACAGAACCTAAAAAAAAGAAGGCACAGATGCGGGTGGTGCGCCAGGAGGGGCATAAACTAGTGTGTGGTCACGATTAACGACGCAAAATAGTTCGTCATGACCTGAATCGCGTTGGAATTTCTCTGGTGACGTGAAGCGGATTATCTTTACGCCACGCGAGGCGTTTATTACCACTAAAGTTTCAAGTTTGCACCTCGAACGGACGGCAAGAGGTGCTTTTTTAAAAACGTCCCGTGCACCCTTAACTTGCTCTTGCAGCCGAGGCATGTGAAAGAGAATGAGATCTATTGGATGCCCGCGTTTCTCCGTGAGCTCAGCGACGGACTCCGGCTGCTCCAAATCATTGCGCGCGGCGCACCGACTGAATCCAGACGCTCGTTCGCGGCTGTTGTCCATCTGAGGGCTTTCGGCGTCTTTTATGAGCGCTTTAACAATCGAAGCAGCCGATTCGACGCGTTTGGACAGGTGCGGTTGTGCTGGATTTTCGCCTTCGGCACCACGGCTGCGGACAGCTCCCGTTCCCCCCCTCCGTGACGCGCGTCTGGATGGCCGCTGCTCCGTCGCTCCTCTGATCCGCTCCGTTCGAGATGGCATCACACGGCTTTTGGTTCCTGGGTGCCGAAAACGCGTCTGGAAACGGCAGCCAGAGCCCGAACACTCGTAAGTGACGCGGCGCGCGAACATGCCGCATGATTGCGTTTGTGTGTTTGTTAGCGGGGCTGCGAGACAAAGAAATGCGACGTTTGTCGTGTGAAGGTTAATTTAAAACCTTGAAATGTCCCGTCAGCTGATAATAAACGACACGATTTAGCTGGCTGTTTTAAGGCCAGGTCCACGCCGTGGATAATTGATGTTGCTAATGGAAGTTTTATGACGGATGTGGCGTTCAAATCGCACGCTTTTGATCGTTTCAGCCAGAGCATGGTGTCAGGCGGCGGCCCAGAAATTCACCGGAGGCATCGGCTCCAAATTATGTGGTACGTTTATTTATTTATTTTTTACCATGATATATATATATTAACATCTCATCTATTTTGGCGAAACGCGATATGGTAACGAACAGCGCGAGATCGGAATAGCCAGGCTGTATACAGAACTGTTCGATGTTATTAAAAACCTTTGGATGCTGAAACGAATTAGGCGCAGTTTTAAAAGTAACTCTTTCCCGTTTTTCACTCGGTCAGTGGAGTAACCCTTTTCCTCTGCAGCTCTGTTAAACGTCGGGGAGGCTGAGAAAGCGGCTCAAGCCCCGGTGAAAGCGGAAGATGGGTCTACAGCCGAGAGCTGCGGCTGCAACGAACCCTGCAACTGCCCCAAAGCCGCCGTGTGCTTCTCTGATCTCTATTCAACAGGTAAAACACAATCGCATCGTTATCACAGCAACAGCAGAAGTCCGAACCGGTTTGATAAGCCAGATTCTTCACCGATTACCCGACGTGCTTTTATTCGATTGAAATATTTGTTCATTTATTTTTGTTTGTTGCGCTGCGTTTTTCGTTCAAAGCATTATATATATATATATATATATATATATATATATATATATATATATATATATATATATATATATATATATATATATAATGCATTTTTAAAAATACCATTATGTTCATGTGAGCAAAAATGTGAGCAAAAATAATCAAAAAGGAATTTAAGCAAAAGAACCGCGCGCTGGGTAATTTAAAAATAAACGTAAAAGCGCACGTTTCGATGCGTTTCGGAGAACTCGTCCTTTGTTTCTTCTTCAAGGTTAAACGAAGCTGTTTTACTCCTGACTCTCGCACTACACGCGGTCGTATCTCAGGCTGTTTTAATCTTTATCACGCTGACATTTTCTTTATTTTTTTATTTTTTTTTTTTTTTTTTTTACAGATCTTTTACCCGCGCTGGATGGGGACGCGAAGACTATGAATTTTCTGCAGGAGGTTGTGGATATCTTGCTGGCTTATATAGTGGAATCCTTTGACAGGTCGACGAAAGTGATCGATTTTCACTATCCGAACGAATTGCTCCAAAGGAATAACTGGGAGCTTTCGGACGAACCCGAGACTTTAGATGATATTCTGATCAGCTGTCGCGCCACGCTAAAATACGCCATAAAAACCGGTAAGCTTTTGTCGTTTGAAAATAATAGTGTCACATCTCTGCCTTTTATCTTTTATTTAAGTCCTGTCTTTTCAGTTCTGTTGTTACAGATCTTTTTTTTTATTTTACCATTCTGGAATTAAACCCCTTTATTTTCATTGAATCTCTAATGGGGACGCCAGAAGACTATTCTCATCCGCCTGCTGGAGCAGGGGATTGCTCTCTCGAGGACTACACCGAACTGTTCCTCGAACTGGCCAACGACTCCCGCTATGCTTGCTCGAACTCTTATATGGCGGACTTAACACCTTGCCAAGCGCAGCTGTCCGGAGCGCGTCTCGAGAGAGCTCGCCGTGAATTTTCTGCAAATCAACCATGATGGTTGCGCCTGAGGACACCAGCCCCACTCCAGTGGACTTGTACTTTCCCTTCACCGCATGGTCGAGCCCCATGAGCCCACTTGATCTTTGCCGTGGAGCGCAACAGGACCCGAGCCGTATACGCCAGACCAGGTGCGCGAGCCAGCAACGGAGCTCCCTCGCGGTGGAGACAGCCGACTGCGAGGAGAGCGCGGAGTGGAGCTCCGCCCACTACACATCGCTGAGGTCGGGCGCTGGATCTGCAAAGGGAGCTTGATAGACTTGGACTGATCGTATTTTCACTATCCGAACGTTGTGCTCCAAAGGAATTCCCGTTATGGGAGCTTTGGACGAACCGCCCAGCCGTCGACGCCACGGCGCGCCTGAAATAGATGATATTCTGCCCGCGCCTCGCTGTCCTGCTTCAGTGCTGGTCGCCCAGTGCCCGCGCCCGCGTGCGCTCTGTCCTATTGCCCGCGCCCAGAACCGATAGTGCGGTGCGCTCCGTCGCGCCCGTACCCCGCTTCCAGTGCCTGTTCAGTGCCTGCGCCCCGCGCTCCTGTCCCCTTCCTGTGCCCGGCGCCCGTGCCTCGTCCCCTGCTTCCTGTGCCCCGCGCTGCGCGTGCGCCTGCGCCTGTTCCTGTGCCCGCGCCCTGTGCGCTTCTCCAGTGCCGCCAAGTTTTCCCTATCCCACCCTTGCCACAACCGGGATAGCTTTGTCGTTTGAAAATCTCCTCGGCTCTGACCTGGCCGGGCTCCCCCTGGGCTCCCTATCCACCAGCTCTACCAGGCTCCAATGGTCTGTCGTCGACCATCCGCCGCCGGGATTCTCTCCCTCCGGCCGCCGCCTATCATGAAATAGTCCTCAGTCGCTATTTCCCCATCAGTCGATTTAAGCCGCGTTTGACCTCCAGCGCCTTTTGGCTCTCTTCGGCTTGAAAATAGAAGATTATGGCCCTACCTGATCCTGGAAAGCTTTTGTTGCTGGGCTCTGGATCTCCTCCTGATTTACAACCTCCTCCCAAGACCCGGTATCCCCAAATCTTATAGTTTGTTTTTGTTTGTCCCTTAGGTAGGATCTATGTCACATTCTGGACTCTTTGTTTAATCCCTGTGCCTGTTAATATGTTATTGTCATCAGCTGTGTCTCAATTACCACCCGCGTGTTTTAAGTCCTGTCTTTTCAGTTCTGTTGGTCCGAGCGTCAAGGTCCCTACCTGTGTTTATCCTGCCTTGTTCGATGCCTGCCTGCCTGCCTGCCTGTCTGTATATATTTTACCATTCTGGAATTAAACCCTTTTTATTTTCATTGAATCTCGCTGTGTGCTCTCGTGCTTACCACACACAACCGTGATAAATAGCCTACGATCTCTAAAATGTTGCGATTTGAAATAGTTATTTATTTTAGATCTAATGGGTATTCTTGACTTGGCTTATTTCATAGGTTAGGCTTTAATAGTTGGTATTTATGTTCATTACGTCGATATATAATCTAACATAAATTCTGCTGTTGATTGTCTCGTTTGTAAAACGTTTTTTATTTTAGCGGACAGAACCGAGAGCATCGGTGTGTGTGTGTGTGTGTGTTTGTGCCTGAAGGCGAAACGAATCAGATCCGAACGAGACGCGGTATTAAACGAATGCGTCTGGGGACGATTTTATTTTCTCTGGTGGCATTTTAGGCGAAAAGTGATTTTTAGTTGTGGGAATAATTCTGAATGATCGTAAAGATTGATTGATTTCCTTGCTGTCTGCGCCTCGTTCGAGCTCCATCTGAATTAAGCGGCTATTAATTGATGGCCATAAATAGATTAGGCCTATAGATTAGTGGGACATTAATATTTTTGTACATTGAGTAATTTTTTTTTTATTTCCCTCTTTGTCTTCTCTATCTTCAGCACACCCCAGGTATTTCAATCAGCTCTCCACTGGGTTAGATATGGTTGGCTTGGCTGCCGATTGGCTAACGTCCACTGCCAACACCAATATGTGAGTGTGGCTGTCCTTCCGTTAAAATACAAAGCAGGTTGAGTTCATTTCCGTTCATTTTCTCTGCATTCATAAGCATTATTTTGGCCTGGCCTGGTCTTTGTGGATTCACAAATATCGGTTGAAAGGAATGAGGTGAAAAGCTGATGAATTCAGACCAGCAAATATGACCTCCGTTCACTCATTTCGTGCCATTTGCAAGAGAGAAAATGAGGTGGAAATTAAAACTACATTCAGGCTAATAAAAACAATCATTCTATGTTGGAAATTAAAGTTTTAATTTAACAGATTAATAAAAATAGCAACGTAGTTACAATGTAATAACAGTGTAATAACAATGTAATAACATGTAACTTTTTTTTTGTATGTGGGGAAAAACAAAATTCACATACATATATATATAAATCACATCTTGTGCATTTCCATCATTGTCGTAAGCTGACTGCAGTGAGACATTGCTGTGGAACCTGCAGACTGAAGCGAAATCCTCTCAAGCGTCAGGTTGTCGTGATGTTTGCTTGTCGTGACAGTTTTTTCTGACTCGTGTAACCGGGTCACGTGATCTCTGTGCAAACAGGTTCACCTATGAGGTGGCTCCAGTCTTTGTGCTGTTGGAATACGTCACGCTGAAGAAGATGAGGGAGATCATTGGCTGGCAGGACGGCCGCGGTGATGGAATATTCTCCCCGGGTAAGCAGCTGTCAATCTGCGTGACCTGCCTTAATATATGCACCGTGTTGAGACATGAGTGCAAGCACAGGAATTAGCTAAAAGTGCGAAGTTTTAAGGAGTTGATGTCTTCATTAGATTTTGAGCTTTTTAGTGTTTGTACAATTATTATCCAACAGTGATTGTATGATTCCAATTCAGAAGAAATATATACATATACATATATATAAAGTAAATGGTATGCATTTTCTGCACCACTTTGCAAAAAACAAACTCCAAATGGATCAGCAAAATGTATTTTAGGTACAAATCACAACTGGGATATGATGTGGACAGTTAACTCAGAGTAAATGACATCCAGAGCTTCTAATCGACTTATGGAAGTTATAGAATGAATAATTGCCCTATTATCCTCTAGGTGGTGCCATTTCCAACATGTATGCCATGCTGCTGGCTCGCTATAAAATGTTCCCTGAGGTGAAGGAGAAAGGAATGTCCTCTGTACCAAGACTGGTGGCCTTCACATCTGAACATGTATGTCCTGAACATAATGACATGCTGTAAATAATATTCTGTAAATATACTGTAAATAGTCAAAATATCAATCAATCATTTTTATTTATATAGCGCTTTTAACAACACAGGTGGCATCAAAGCACTGAACAGTATAAAGTAGAAGAATACAATGATAGGGATGTATAATGACGAGATTGTTCATTTTAAAAATTATTTTATATAGTTAGGTGCATTAATGAGTTATGTTTTTCAGAGCCATTTTTCAATCAAGAAAGGAGCAGCCGCACTTGGGATCGGTACAGAAAGTGTCATCTGTATTAAAGCAGATGAAAGGTTGGTCTGGATTATCACTACTGATGCATTACTTCATGACTGCACAATTGAGCAATGTCTTATAATCACTAAACCATACAACCTCTCTACTGCTCTCATTTCTTCCAGGGGTAAGATGATTCCTTCCGACCTTGAAAGAAGGATTATCGAAGCCAAGCAGAAGGTAATTTCAATGACCGTGTCTCCATGACCGTGTCTTTTGGGTCTGTTTAAATAATCCGTGGTTCTTTGGCAAAATGGGTCCTTGAATGGCACATTGATTTCTTTCTCACAGGGATACGTGCCGTTCTTTGTCAGCGCCACTGCCGGCACCACGGTTTATGGAGCCTTTGATCCTCTCATGGCTATTGCGGACATCTGTAAGAAGCATGATGTCTGGATGCATGTAGATGTGAGTAGATCTGCTTCCCTGAATTTGCATGAACTTACGTGAACTTCCCGAAGGTTTCACCTGTGTATTGCGGGCAGTGGACTGGGATCCAAGAGTGATCTCAGTTTTGGCACATCAAACAGCTGGACGCAGAACTGAGGACTTTTTAAATTGTACCGTATTACAGACCTAAAGGGATAGTTCACCCAAAAGTGAAAATTCTGTCATCATTTACTTACCCTTGAGCTATACCAAACCTGTATGAGTTTCTTTTTTTTTTCTCAAAACTCAAAAGAAGATATTTTGAGGAACACTATGGAAAAATACCATGGAAGTTGGTAGTTAACCGTTCTGGGGTGTTGCATGTTTCATCACTTTTCAACAATTTCATGAAGGGGCGTGGTTTCAGTGCTACAAGCGAACACGCCCACAGCGTTTGAGAGCAGAGTGGACATCTTATTTTTTATTTACTTCTCATTTTTTCAGCATTCCAATTTGGCTGGATGGTTCATAACACATTTTTCTGTGGTGTGACAAATTCAGAACACACATTTAAAATTGACTTTACAAAGACTTTAAAAGGTCCTGTATATATATATATATATATATATATATATATATATATATATATATATATATATATATATATATATATATATATATATAAATATAAATACATATATATATATACAGTATCTGTGGTGATTGGTCCGACTGGTCTCATTTTTATTTCATCACTTAACCTGCATTGTAATTAGAAATCTGAACACCCCAACAACCACCAAGTACAACCTAGCAACGGCATAGCCACCCAGAACAACTTTATCATAGTACTGCACAGCAATGCCATAGTAACCGACCATTTCTAGCAAATGCATGTATTAAAAACACCTTTCGCAGCTCCATTGCAATACGCTTGAAAACCAACAGAAACACTCCAAGCACGAGCACTTAGCAATCCACTCACCTCGCAAGGAAGCACCTAGCAACCCCCTGCCACCACCCAGAATATTTGGTTGTAGCATATTCTGCACAAAAGTAATCTCCAGAACATGTACAAATGGTTTGTTGCTGTTGAAGCAGCTACGCTTGAAGTGTGGCATAGGGATAATTTAGCAAGCGTGTAATAAATGTCATCTTTTAGAAGTGTAGACTGTTTCCTATTAAAGGAATTTATTGCATATTGCGTTAAATCAGTCTGTGTGAGTGTGTACATGTGTATTTTCACTCTCATGGGGCTGATAAGATTAATAGCGATATGTTATTTTCATTATTATTCATTTTTCTCTGGTTCATGCTGTCGCCTCTGGCATTTCAACAGTCACAATATTGTGGCGTCATGTTGGAGCTCAAATACACTGCGTTTGAATCCTCTCAGGATCATTCATCCGATCTAAAGGCAACAACTCTTCAGTCTCAAATGGACTGTGAATATAACGTACTTATGTATATTTTGATGAATGTTCTGCAGAAGAAATACAATATCAGCTTACATATTTTAGATAATAAAAATCAGTATTAAGTTTTTTGTATGAGCTCAAACATCTGCACATGTCAAGATTAAACATCGTTTATTTAAAGTGAAAGACAAGAGTGTTTCACATAGCGCACTGCAGTTTGGTTTTAAAACACCTTCTGTTTCTGTATTCATACAGGGCGCATGGGGCGGAAGTTTGCTAATGTCCCGGAAACACAGATGGAAGCTGAATGGAGTCGAGAGGTCAGTATAATCCGCAGTTCCTTTGGATTAAATGTCTTGTTTGGTCAAGGAAATCTATCCATGGGCTGATTGGTTCTTTCAACTTTAGTACAGCGGCCTATCAGCTGCACATTTTCATCTATATAACTCTTTTATATCCTGACTAAGCTAGCCAGTGCATGGTTTCTGCACAATCTATGAGAATTTTTTTTAGCCCTCCTCCTCCCCAGCACCACCTGTCTAGTTCTGCTTTGAGAGGTTCCTCTTTACCTTTTGCAGGAGCTCATATATCTTTATGTCTGAGCAGGTTAATCAACTCTTCATATTCATTCAGCGGTGTAGCATATGTAGTCAGTTAATAACAAACTTACCATACACGTTATTCTTATCAATAAATGCTAGTTACATTCATTTAGAGAGTTGGCATGACTGAAATATGATTGAGAAGTCCACAAACGTCAGTGTGAAAAGTGTGAAATTAAATAGATCTGATCATTTTTCTTTTGACTGGATGTTTCATTGCACATCACTGTGCCTCAGGGAGAAATCCTGTCTGAATCAAAATAAATGATTATATAGCTATTCATTTATTTCAAGGACAATGACTTGATATTTCAATTATTTTCTGTATAAATTGACAATTTTAGGGCTAATTCTATGACCTGGAACCCTCATAAAATGATGGCTGTGCCCTTGCAGTGTTCAGCTCTGCTGGTTCGAGAGGAGGTGAGACTGTCTGCCGTCTTCATCAAAACCAAAACATATTACCACATCATATTATTACAGAGGCCAGTATTAAACCTCTAAGTCATGCTTAAAAAATTGCGATCAAGTGACATCTGCCAGCGAATGTCATGAAAAGTCACTTTCCTAAACATCTTTTTCATGGACTATTAATTTACTAATTAATTTGCAAGCCATTTTATGTTTTGTAATTTTTTGCCCATCTCTTCATGTTATCTGTTCCAGGGGCTGATGCAGAGCTGCAATCAGATGCAGGCCTGTTATCTTTTCCAGCAGGACAAGCACTATGATCTGTCCTATGACACAGGGGACAAAGCGCTGCAGTGCGGCCGCCATGTGGACATCTTCAAACTATGGCTAATGTGGAGAGCTAAGGTATTAAGAGCTTTATGTAGTTACACTTTATTTCGATAGTCCACTTTAGACATTCCGCTAAGAGTAAGCAATTTTGCAACTGCATGTAAACTAGCAATCATCAGAGTATTAGTAGGCTTAAAGGAATAGTTTACGCAAAAATGAAAATGACCCCATGTTTTACTCACCCCGAAGCCATCTCAGGTGTGTATGACTTTCATCTTTCAGATGAACAAAGTTGGATTTTAAAAAAAAAATGTATCCTGGCTCTTCCAAGATTGGTAATGTGGGTGGATAGCAGCCATTATTTTGAAGCTCAGTTAATTGGATATATCTGCAAGTACTGCGATATATCCTACATGCCTTCCGGGGGGTTATCATATGTCCTCCGAAGTAAATAATTGTAATAATAGTTCCGGCTTCTTGGCTGACTTCTGACTCGATGTATGACGTAAGTTGTCATGTGTCGAGTCATAGGTCAACCAAGAAGTTGAAACTCTGCGTTCTCGCTGAAAATAAAATGAGTCTGATATTTATGTTATAACTTTAAAACTAGAAATATTTTTGCTACAAAAACCCATTGGTCCGCTTCAGAGGATACGTGATAACCCCCCAAAGGCGTATAGACTAGTTTTATATCACAGTACTTGCGTATATATCCAATTTACGGAGCTTCTAAATAATGGCTGCTATCCACTAGCATTACCAATCATGGAACAGCTGGAATACATTTAAAAAAAAACTTGTGTTTGTCTGAAAGAAGAAAATCGTATATACCTAGGATGGTTTCGGGGTGAGTAAAATATGGGGTATATGTATAAGTACATGTCAACTACTAACCCTGAACCTACCCTAACAGTCTACTCTGAGAGTTAGTAGACCTGTGTTTGCAAATTAATGAGAATTAGTTGACACGTAGTTAACATGTAGCTACAAAGGTCCTTATACTGAAATCTTAGGACATTTACACAAAAGTGGATTCAAAATGCAAAATAACCCAGATACCTGGATGCCATTTACTAATTAAACTAGTAGGTTAGTTTTCTGTTCCTATGAAAAGTGAACACTTAATATCAGCACATTTACGGGGTAGCTGGCCTGCCTTCAATGACCGCTGTAAAGACACTTGGGGCAGTCCTTCATCCAAACTGGTTGTTTGTATAGTGAGGTTTATTGTGTTATTACAATGTTTGTCCTCTCATTTCTCCTCTAAAGGGTACTATTGGTTTTGAGGCTCAGATTGACAAATGTCTGGAGCTTTCTGAGTATCTCTATAACAAGATCAAGGACAGGGAAGGATATGATATGGTGTTTGATGGAAAGGTAAGTCTGACTAGATGCATTTATTTCTTTTGGTTAATGGTCAAAGTCTGAATGTGTTGAAGTAAATATGAAAATTAAATCAATAATCAATCCAATCTTGCTAATAAAAAAAACTAAATTGAACAGTGGTGTATGCGATTTAATGATTTTATTTATTAATTGAACATTATATAATGTATTGTATAATTGTATATTTTACTTATTTAAATGTGTTCGGTATGATATTCAAACTAAAGCAGTTATACCCAAATTATTTTCCAGGACGTATCACATTTACATAAAGATACAAAATGCACAGTATTTCTCTATCTGATGTCTTTTAAAAAAACAGAATCCCCTCTGAATTTAAATGCAAGGCCTTTGTTTCTAAGTAATTTTGTCAAATGCGATGCGGATTGTGTGCGCTAATTCATCTAACATGAAATGTTTCACCCTTGAAATGACTGAGCAGTCGTTCGAGGCTCATTTAAATGTAAATTGTGCCTGGTGCCAATGTGACAAAATGATTTGGCTGGAGGCTCCTTGCTGAAGTCAGTGCAGGGCTGCGGTGTCGAACCGAATGACATTTAACAAAACATTTCGGCTCTCAATTTCATGTTTAGCAAGCTCTTTTTGGTTTTAGCATGCCGAGGTATGGCTCGATCTGTGTTTTGTCTGTATGTCCCACCATCTGAATGGCTAATGAGTCCTTTTCACTGGTGCATGGAGGCATTCTTCTGTAGCGTGGGCCCTGGAGCCTCACAATGAGGATGAGGACCTCTAATGGACTGTAGTGTCTGTCTATGAGCTACCTGCTCAAGCGTTCAAAGCCCTCACAGCAAAGCCTTTTGATTGAATAGATTACATGGCTGCTTCCAAACTGACAGCGACAAAAAGTCCCATTATGGCCCCAGACGGCCTCTAATCACATATTCCGTCACGGATCTTTAATGGACTCCCCAGAGTGCTCTATTTATGCAAGCGTGTGTTGGACGTTAAACTGAGTGATAGGTGTGTGTATTGCTTGAACATACGCTGATGCTATCTGCTGGTCTCGTGTCCTTGCAGCCTCAGCATACCAATGTGTGTTTCTGGTACCTTCCACCGGGCGTACGCTACCTGGAGGACAAAGTGGAGAAGATGAAGCGTCTGCACAAGGTGAGAAAAACTGGATTCGATCAATTGATGTGAACTGAGGTTTGACGTTTCAGAAGATGACATATCGCTTTTGCAGCAGGGGTACAATGCAAAAGTAAATTAATCGTCATGCTCTGTTTTGGGGGTTGGAAAGACCCTAGAAGCACTTTAATAAGCCAAGAGCATATTTACCATTGACATAACAGTTATGTTTTATGATACAGCCTTATGAGAATGAATTATAAGCAAAACAGCAAGCTATCTATCTATTTATGAGATAAGAGACATAAATAAGATAAATACAATTTAATTAATTTATGTAGAATTTGCATGTGCTAAGAAATATGTATTGGCTATATATAGTGATGTCATATCAAAATACATTTCAAATCATGTTTCAATAATCTTTTGTCGTTCTTTAAAGCACACTTATTTTGAAATTAGTTTGTGTAAATAATATGTAAATAATTTGATCACACAGTTTAACAAAGTAAAACAAAGTGTAAAAAAAACTAAGATTGTTTTACAAAAAAAATCATTTAAAAAAATCTTTCTTTCTACTTCAAAATTTCACATTTAATTAGATGGGTTGCCCTTAATTTGTAATTATTTGCTAGCAATTTCTTTAAAAAAAAATCCAATTTTTTCAGTGTAAAGCTGTAGTACATAATTTGATATAAAAAAGTTTTTTAATCACAAGTATATTACATATAAGTTTCAAAAGTTTTTTTAATTAGTATTTATTTTAAGTTTAAGTTCTGAAATTATAGAAATTAGCCCTAGTTGGACAAAAAGAATGTTAAAGTTTTGTTGGCATAAATGTAATCTATAATATGTTTTTATTTAATTACAATTAAAATGCAGTTAGGTGTCCAAAAACACCACATTAAATTCACACTTATGTATATTCCATAATAAGCACTCTTACTAGTAAGTATAATGAGGTTATAGTGCTTTTTCACAATACTGATTTTTTTAAAGGTTTTTAAAAAGACACACACACAGCAGCACATAACAGCTAAGTTGTCTGTTTGTAGCATCTAGATCAGTGGTTCCCAACCGGTGTGCCGCGGCACTAAGGGGTGCCGTGAGATCTTTTGAGGGTGCCGCCAAAATTTCAACAAAATTTTTTTATTAAGGCAGAATCAGTGTAAACAGTATTCTCATATCATCTAGGACTAGGTATAAGGTGTTGTTGCATGCAAACTCTCGAAATGAAACAAATAAATAAATAATAATAAAAACTAGCTACGGAGATTTTAAATATCTATTTCCTTATAAGGGTGCCGGGAACTTTTGAAAGGCTTTCCAAGGGTGCCTCAAACAAGAAAAGGTTGGGAACCACTGATCTAGATGCTTCAAACCTGAAAAAATATCTGAAACGATATGCCTGTAGTGATGTCATTGTAGGGGGAGGGGCTGCTCATCAGGTGTCCTTTTATTGGCTGGCTGCTCTTCGGTCACTCCCATGCCAGCAAAGCTCTAATCGGCTATTAGTCTGAACAGATGGCGCTCATGCTAGTCATACAAAGAGGGTCTCTATCTAACCCTACCCACAAAACCCTGCTCATCCACCTGAAACTAGAACGCATCTTCTTTGTCCTTTACAAAAAATAAAATTGGTTTCTGGAGACTCTTGAGTAGCAGGATAGTCACATAGGTTTGAGTGTTTATGCAAATTTAAGGACAATGCAAAGCAGTTTATATTTTTAAAATCTTTTAGACGTGTATATAAAAAGACACTGGACAGGTTCCAGTATTTCAAGGCTTGTGTAGATGGATGTGGTTATAAGATCTGGATACAGGCCACTGCTGATAATAGCTGGACACCTGCAAAAGATTTGAGAGGAAGTGAGTGTAATTATGTGGTGATGAGCGGCTGTGTGTCTTCTATTCAGATTACAGTCCCACATACTGTCCAAAGCTACTGCCCTAATCAAGTCAGTTCTGCTCAGGTTAAGTCAAGGAAAGAACATCATGCTTAAAAGGGAACACTGGATCGATATTACTGGTAGAGATTCCGGTTAGGCTTTTGACTGATGTATTACAATTCTGCAATATATTTAGCTGGGACTGGTTAACGTACAGATTTTGCTAACGTTCAAAACCAGTAAGACCTTCGTTCATCTTCAGGAACACAAATTAACATATTTGTGGATGAAATCGGAGAGCTATCTGATCCTTCATACAACTGAAATGATCTCATGTCCAGAAATATTGTAAATACATTGGTAAAACAGTCCATGTGACATCAGTGTCTCAACTTTTGCGATGCTGCAAGAATATTTTTTGGTGCAGAGAAAACAAAAATAACATAATTTACTCAGCCATTCTTCTCCCTTGAGTTAAGTCACATTCAATGAACGGTACTAAAGGCTGCTCAAGCGTTTTCCATTACACTCAGTATCAGAGAAAGTACAAGTACTCTCATTATTTAGCAAATTAATACACTTTTTAGTGAGTTGAAGATTTGGTATCAGTTTTACTTTGCACTATTCTTATTAGTGGTGTTTGTTAAAGCTTTTAAAAAAAGAGTTACATAAAAGAGGGTCATAAACACCAGGCTATCGTCGAGGCTCTTTTGACTTAGACGAGGGAACAACCATGAAGTAACACGTTAGCAACCAGCCAGTACACCCTGGCATAAACAAAGATGTAATAAAAAACAACTAAAGGCAAAGCCCTGGCAACCGCTAACAGCACCCCAAACATTTTACAAGGCCTATTTAAATGCGAGAAACATTCCCGACATTTCCAAAGCTAACGAAATGTTCTCTCAAAGGTTGCCCCTGTAATCAAAGCCAGAATGATGGAGTATGGAACGACCATGGTGAGCTACCAGCCGCAGGGAGACAAGGTCAACTTCTTCCGTATGGTCATCTCCAACCCAGCTGCTACCTTTGAAGACATTGACTTCCTCATTGAAGAGATCGAGCGACTGGGACAGGATCTTTAAAAACTTAAGACGCCAAAACCCGTTATTCTTGTGTCCCTGGATGGATCGAATATTTGTTGTGAATGTAAGGGTAAATCTTTGATTCCTCTTCTCCAAAGTCATATAAAGATAGTATGAGTTAAAAAAGACAATATGAAAATATCTAGACTTTAGTATTGTAGCGTTGTTGTGGGCTTCGTGGTCCAAAGCCCTGTAAAAGTGTTACCGTCTGCTTTTACTGTCTATCTTAGTGTCTTTGACATGACTTTGTTTGTTTACATGTGTTTATTGGGAATATGAAGAGTTACTTGCTTCTTCTTCAGTGCAGGTCCTAAGTTTCTATTTGAACAGTTATTCAAAGTGCCAGATTACAGACTATATTATAATAGTAGCAAGATATTATCCACTTATTAAACCACTTCATCGTACCTAAAGCTTTTGTATTCAGAGACAACATGTAACTTGTAACATGTTTCGTCAATTTCTCAAGATACAGAACCGTAGGAAGAGTTTCAACCAACTGTGTGGATATGAAGTTCATATATAGTTTAAATTATTTATAATTCACGTAGTTTGGTCAAAAACGCATTTGGTCATAAATGACAAAAATTTGGTCACAGCAGCGTATAATATTTGACCAAATTAAAATGAGGATAATAAAAAAATCTTACTATAAAAACAAAGTAATCCTGTTTGCAGGAAACAAATGCTCTTTAAAATGGGAATTTGCCTTCTCTAATAACATGTGCAATATACTAACAATATACTTTATTTCTTTACTTGGAAATTTAGAATTTAAATACTTAATACTTTAAACTAAATACTTGGAAAAGTGCAATACAATTGAATGACAGTTGGTTTTGGAAACCTCTAGGTAGATGTTCACTCTTAAGCAAACAAAATAAAAAAAGATTTTGTTTTTTCGACGATGTTCCCTGGAATGAAACGATAGTACGTGCATATTAAGTACTGTATTAAATGACAAATTTAGTTTATATATGTAGTAAAACACTTTCCAACATAATAGCAATAGATTTCTTAATTTACCGATCCATTCGTGTACTTATTTAGCTTTCTTATACGAAATGATAGATATTTCAGGGTATATTAACAGAGCTAAATTTAATGTTATGTATAAACTCCAAAAAGAAAATAACACGTAAGCATAATTAGGGTTCTGCCCTATGATAGTATGTAAATAATCTTTTAAGATGTTCTTGATCAAGTACATATCTATGTGAATACATCACTGTATTGTATATAAGGCAGAGTCTATTTGTGTGGTAAATAATATTATTTTCTCTATTCGACAGATATTTAATCATAAATGGTAGATACATTCTGCTTGTGTGTGCGTGTGTCAGATGTGTTGAATATGATGAATTATGTAACTGCAAAGATGAAGGATCTGGCTTTAAGTCCACTTGAAGCCTCTGCATTTTACCATAGTAACTCGAAATGATTATTATAGCACATTTCGGTGATTATGAGAGCCATTTCTGAACCAGTGCTGGTTGTATTCGTGCCCAAGTGATAAACTTGACATCCTGTGCCGATTTGTATTTTTGTGTGTTTGTAACTGTATTGCCTTAGTATTAATTGCCAGTATTGTCTAGTTCTCCTAAAGAGGAGCTTGTGCACTTTAGCTTATATGTATGATGATCTGTCCAATGGATGTTCTTAGTTTGATGTTTTATGAAACTGAGCGTTGTCTGAATGTGTCCCAGCTTGGATGTCCGTTCGAGATGAGAGTTGCTTATAGCTGAATCCTTTGTAGATCTGCTAATGCTACATTACTGCCTGCATCCTGTAATAGTCAGCCCTGCTGAAAAACACAAGCGGACCCGGTCGAATATGGTTTGAGATTGGTCTTAGAGTGTGTTTCCCAAAAGCATCTTAGCTTGAACGTAATTCGTCGGGAACCGGCAGTTCGGCATTTCCCGAATCCATCGTTCCAACAAACATTGGCAAACAGCATTTTGTGATCAAAACCACCAACCTTCTCACATTCGTACATATTTTACGAGGCGACTAATTCATATGAATTAGTACAACCTCACTCGAACATGTTTGCAAAATCGTACGTATTTTTAAGTTTTACGCACGACGTTTAATTATCACCTGCTAACCAACAGTTCTAACCAATGTTAGCGTTTAAAAAAAACACAAAAACTCACGACTGGCTACTTTCTATAAATATACATCGTACTAAGGTGGTTGAGTTATTTCTTTGTACAGGAAACACACCCCCTGGTCAGGCAGGAAGACCAAATTAAACCATTTAATCCGGTTGGTTACGAAAATTAGCAATGGTTTTATTATAGTAAAAATGTTGCTTTTTGGCAGATCGAATTGTTTGATGACAGTTTTGCTGTGGTTAAATTGCGATTAATGTTGCAAACCCATACTGTGTTTTTTTAATTAGTTTTTATTTGTAGTAAAACCATAGTTAATTTTCATAAGGGTAATGCTAGTTTTTCGGCATGGAAGGAATGCTAACTTGGTAATTTTCGAGATATAAGTGTTCTTTCTGTCCTTTTTCAGGATCGACAAGCTGCGTCACATAGTTTATGTATTTTAAGCGCTTGTATTCATGACAAATGCATCGACATCCTCACCGTGGTAGTCTTGGAACGCCCACTGTGCCGTCTTTCCCCCGCTGCTGCTACAAACCTGCTCTCTTTGCACGTGCATGAACGCCTTGCCTTCCGAGCTTGTGAAATACAATCCCAGATATCCACATATATATGTATATTTAGTGCAACCCGGTGTTAGTTTTAGTGGCAATATGGATAGCTTAGCTTCGAATATATAGTACACTGTCGCTAGCTTGCTCACTCTGTGTTAGCATTATCCGACGTATTTATCTGCTAAGCAAGCATGTTCTGTGTGGCTAGAAGTTGTATGCTTTCGCGACCGTATATCTCTATCTTTCTCTCTGTCTTTCGCTTTGGTTGTTTTCCGCAGCTTTAATATTAGCGTGTGTAGTTCCTTGGCATGCCTCTATATAAGCATATTCAAAGTCTCGATGTCTCTCTATCGCACTCTCTTCTACCTGCGTCTCTCTTTCTCTCGCTCTGCCCTGTAGCAGCTCTCAGACCTTTAAGAGCAGTGTTTTTTCCCTGCTGTTTCACGGCTACCCATCACGTCCATCAGTTTGTCGTATGAGGAACTCGCGTGTTGTCATGAACCTGACCGAACAGGGTAAACACCATGTGACTGAGTGAATTCACGTTTTTCTTTCTCACTCAACATTGCTTGAAAGTAAAGTGATTGTCTGAGGATCTGATGTTCAGAAGACGGTAACAACTAGTGTGTTGAAATGATTTAAAGCGAGGCAGATAACAGACCCTCTTGAAATGTGTTTTACTTTCGTGGGAAACACCAATAAATGTTACTGCCAAACGAGTTTGTCTGGATTTTTATTAAACCTCATCGCTTTGACTTGAAAGACAAAAAATGACTCCCAAAAAAGTATCCTCCCAGAAGCAAAGTGAAATGTACTTATATCATTTCTATTGAAACTTGTATGTCATGTAGGTGTATATTTATAATATATTTACAATTACACATTTGTAATGATTTGTACATTTAATATTTACCAGCTTTAAAATATAGCCTACTAAATATTAAAGCTGTCGCATGTAATTTTCCTAATTAAGCAATCAATTATTCTGAGGTTTAATCAAATAATACGCCTATTACATTTACACTTTTATTCATTTATTCATTTTTGAATAAAAATAGATCTAAGCAAATACTCAAAATACTTTTATAGCAAATAGGCAAGAATCTGGAAGGAATCTGTTAAAATTCTAAATGTATTATAAACAACTAAATGTACATTTTTCATTATAACAACTTGAAAAATGGTCTAATAGTGCGTTTACTGGATTCTCACCATTTCCGGTGTTTTGCTGGTTACTTGACATGGGCAAAATTTAATCAAGGATTTAAATCATTTTAATAACGTAATCAAGTGCACTTACAATCACTTTCACAAGTGTATATAATCTTTTCCAATAATCTTCTGAGCTTTTTTATGGATTTTGTTGAAAATCATAACGCTTTTGACGCTTTGGTGTCAAACGTGAACAATTGAAAAAATGCATCCAAAGAAAGTTACATAAAGCCGTGCAACGTGATATCGCGTGAAGAGGGTATTCAGTAAATGTTTCAGAGCGCAGAGAGATCTGTTGTTTTACAGGCCTACAGTCAGGCCACTCGTGAAACACTCACACGGTACCTGGATCTGTACCGCATTATAAAACGGCAGAGCACTTGACCTTCAGTACTGTCAGTATTAACAGCACTTCATGAATGCCTCCACAGAAACACTTTTGTGCTGTCGAGGGGGATATATTCAGCATATGGACTGCTCAGTGTGCTGTCATCTTTGAAGTCTATTCTTATCAACTTCTGAGTCAAATCACAGTAATAAACCAATGTAAACTGCAACTACAATCTATCTATCTATCTATCTATCTATCTATCTATCTATCTATCTATCTATCTATCTATCTGTCTGTCTTTGTATTCTGAATAATTCTGTTGTGACTCATAGTGATTCGTAGTGTTAGAGTATTAATAAACTGGAAAGTGAAAACTAGATTGCTGTGATTATTTGAGTCACTGGGGATGTAATTTCACATTTCATCAGCGTGCGTAAGATGTGTTGTAATGTAGTGCGGCTCTCAGAGGATGTGACAGGAATAATGAATTGCTTTAAGTGTTAAATCATTAACTGATATCAGCCTACAGGGGGCACTGTGGCTTTATTAGTGCCACTGTGAGGTTTACAAGTAAATAAGATATACAGCATTAACCAGTAAAATCTATCTATCTATCTAATAAAAATGAAAACTTGTTGGCTTTGGCGTATATATCGATGTGCACGTTTTTGGCATTCATATAATACGCAGTTTTAGCGTGCATAATGATCAACATTTTTGGTGCGAATATGATAAGCATCTACACAACCTTTCATTTTTATTTGCCGTACTATTTATGCACATTTCCCCGAGATTGGGCTGTCAAATATGCTATCAAAGAAAAAAAGCACTTTGCTGTTTGCAGAAAGCCTTATACCAAACACACCATCTGAGACACTCGTGATACTCATTACAAATATATGTGGATTTGTGCTGTTGTCAACACCAGAGAGAAAAAAATAAACACTCCCTTGTCACTTTTCATTGGCGAAAAAGCCTGTTTTCTTTCTCGCTGCATACATGACATAAATTTTCCAAGCTGCCCTTTGTTCTTTTATTTTTGTTCTAAATGGTTCTTGACGGGTGCAATGTTTACATCCAATCATCCAGTGTTCTCAGTCTTCCTCTTTGGTTTTCCCAATTTTTTAGTTGCTTTCTTCTGTTGCTGCTTACAAAGGCAATTTTGCTCCATATGCAGTCATGTGATCGGTCTCAGCTATACATAGAAACCCATCACTTCTGCTGTTATCTGTGTAGCCCTGTTTCTTATCGCGTCACTGCAGATAAACCGCATCATCTGTGTCTGTGATGTGATCAGAAATATTTCCACACAGATCCTTCTGCTGAAGTCTTTACTTTACAGTCTCTCATATTTATTTATTTCCGGAGTCCTAATTTAAGGCCAAAAGGCTTTAAATCTGTTAAATGCGTGTCTCGTTTTCTCAAAGTTTCTGGAATCAACTAAGACTGATTTTTTAGGCTTTATGGACAGATTGTGAGTGACTTTTGAAGAAATAGCATCACATCCTCTTTAACCACAGTTTGAAGAATTATCTTCCATAATCTGGCAGTAAGTTTGAGGAGCTCATATTATTCAATCCCTGCAAGACAGACGTTTCAGGATAGGTGACAGACTAAAAACGAGCTCCCCAAACTGAAATAAAAACTTAATGTTAAACCTAAACGTTAATTCTTTTACTTTATAAAGCATAAAACATGGTTGCTTCAGAAGGCCTTTATTAACAGATCAGAGACCTGTTGAGTATGGTCGCTCTCAACAGCTTCTTAAAGACCGCAGTGCCACATGCTGGGTTAGAATACAGAGGCTTGGTAATATATATGGAAGGTCTGCAAAGAGAGCAGTACAATAGACCAGTCTGGAGAGAACAAGAGCTCTGTAGCATGCCCCGTAAGGAACGGTCTGATCTTCCTAATGTTGTACATGGCAAATCTTCAGGACCGAGCTAGTGCAATGTGGTCAGTGAAGTGTATACACGTCAACTGTAACATCAAGGGTTGGCAGAAAACATGAGCAGTTCTGTCTCTGCGAGGTTGAGGGTCATTCAACATCCAGTAAGACATTTCTATCCAGGAGGCAGAGATGCGAGCAACAATCGTCAGAACATCCGGCTGGAGTGAAAGTGAGAGATGTGTGTGATTACAACAGCACTAATATGAAAAGCCATGTTTCTAAATGACAGACCCATTATAATGATATGAACATGGAGAGGAGAACTGTTCCAAGCACTAAGCCCCGAGGGACACCAGTAGCAAGATGTTTTAGAAACCTCACCACGATATCCTGAAGGACCTAACTGAGAGTTCAGACTTGATAACTGTTTTATTAATGCAATGTTTGTTTTCATATGAAAAAATACCACATTTAAAAGGGAGAAATAATTTTATTTTAAGTCATTTTTTAGCCATTCCATCACTGTGGTGTGAGAAGCAGCTCAGCCAACCATCGTGGGAGGAGCTAAATTTGAACATCATGGGCGCACACACTAAACTTACCATAACAGAAAAAGATATAATTTCCAAATATTGATTACAATTTGCATTTATTGACAAAAATGTTAAAAGAGTAGTAAAATAAACATTGCTTAATTTACATTATATGTAGGCTACTGTATTTGCCCTTCAAAAAAACTTCACTTTAACCCTCACATGATGTCCCAAAATGTCCCCCTATTTTACAGGAAGAATCTGTAAATATTAAATAATATTTTATGTAAAATTACAAATGACGGAAAATTTCTATTTAAAGAACAGAATGTATGTAATTCCAAAATACATGGAATCATATGTAAATTTAATGGTGGAACTTTAAAATACATTATCTGTAAAACATCAATTATTTCACAATATAATGAAAAAAGGGGAAAATTCTGAAAAAAATAACAACAGGGTAAACTTTCAGAGTACAAGAAATGCACTTATTATATTTTAAAGCCTTTTTACCTTAAATTATGTTTCCAAAGTAAATTTGAGAGACTGTAAAGTAAAAACTTCAGCAGAAGGATCACAGACATAGATGATGTGGTTTATCTGCAGTGACGTGATAAGAAACAGGGCTAAACAGATAACAGTGGAACTGATGGGTTTCTATGTATAGATGAGACAGATCACATGACTATTTAGGGAGCAAAACTAACAAATAAAAACTTGGAAAACCAAAGAAGAAGACTTATAATAATGGATGATTGGACGTAAACACTGGGCCTAAGAAGACTTGCCTAATCATTTGCCACACCTGAATATAAGACATTCATAAAGCCTTCCTGGACAGTTATGTATCACTTTTCTATGATTAAATACCAAAATCAATAGTAGTTATTAAGATTGATGTGGTTTGGGATTGCGAAATTGTTTTTGAGCAAAAAATATGACCAGAATTTTCAATTTCAGAACATAGTGCAGTTTAATCCTCCAATGCCTGATGTGCATATATTAAACTGTAAGTGAGCAGTCATTTTTTGTATTTTATTTTTTGGAAGCAGGAAAAAAAAGCACAAATGAATAGATCACTTTGTCAAGGACCAAATACTGAATGTTACATGACTGGGCAAGTCTTGTGGGGTGCTCCAGTATGCAGTAGTTAGTATCACGTTCTGATTTTGGCAAGTTTGATGTGTCAAAAAACATTTTGTTGCAAAAATCATTTTAATGCAAACATATATTCTTGGCCATATCTTTACACCTAAACCAGAGTAATGCCTTAAATCAGAGGAAATGATAGATGAATACTGATTGTAAGCCTAAACTGCACAGAAACTGTAAACTGTTTCTTCAAATCTGATTGGTTGTTTAAGGGACAAAGATGTTGACCTAGGGACATGTTGCACTTGGTAAAATCAGGATAGCATAGTACCTACTAAAATTAGATGGAAAAGTAGTGAACTGGAGTTACGCACAGCGCCACGGTTTGCTGGTTAGAAAGAGCAGGCCTACCAGAGTGCCCATGATGACCCCCGTCCACTGCCGAAATCGTTTACAATGGGCATGTGAGTGTCAGAATTGGACCAAGAACCGATGGAAGAAAGGTGCCTTTATTTATCTGGAGAAGTTGGCAGAAAGATTAGTAGAAGGCTTGCCAGCAGAGGCAGTTTTCTGCTCTGGCTAATATTCCCCTTGGAAACCCTGGATCCAAGAATGGTTTGGGGAACATTACAAAGAACTCAAGGTGTTGCCTTAGCCTTCAAATTCCTCAGGTCTCAATCCAGTTGAGCAATTAAGGGCTTTGCTGGACCAACATCCGATACATGGAGGCCCCACCTCACAACTTGCAAGAAATAAAACATCTGCTGTTAATATTTCAGTGTTAGATTCTACAGGGCAATGTCAGAGGCCTCCTTCCTTGTTGCTTGAGGTTTACTTGTAATGTTAAAGGTGACATATCGTGAAAATCTGACTTGTCCAGGTTTTAAGTGTTATAATCCCCGGTGCATATACCAACCAACAAAACAAGAAAAAGAGTAACCCGTTAACTTTGTTTTAGTAAGTTTTTTTTCAGCAAAAACCGAGAGTCTAATTTCGCTCCCCTAGTGACTTTGCAAAGTGATCTCATTATAATAATACCGTCTCTTTAATCTGTAAATTTTCATCTGCTGCACTGTCATTTTATTTTTACAAGCAACAAAGGTGTACCAGTTCTAATGCAATGGAGACGGTTTGAGCAAAACATGCTAACTGTTCTGTCTTTGGTTGGGCAGACGAACACAGAAGAGTGTTTAGAATCCCAGCCTCAGAGGAGACAAAAGAAAAAAACTGCTGCCACACAGATCTAAAATGAACATGTAATAATTACAAATACATGATATCAGTGCAATAATGGCTGGGAGGAGCCAGTTCTGTCTCCTTTAAGAACACCCCTTCCAAAAAACCCCGAATATTTTCATATACATGCATTCTGACCTTGTCTAAAAATTATCTGTTTTGAGGCTCACAAACTTTAAGGCTTGTTAGTAATCAGCCACTGTCAGTAAGCACCCCCTTGCTACTGCATTTGAGTTTTATGACTACATTATTCCATATAAATCTTCAATGTATCCAACATCCTCCATTACACTTTGCATGATTTATAAAACCGTATACAAACCCTAGTATAAAAGTATATAGCCTAGTCTTCTGCCACGATCAGAGCAAATTAGACTTCTCATGTCGTGATCTCTTTAATGTTGCGTACCAAAAGTTTTTTAATACATTAAGAATTGTTCCTTCAGTTGTTTAAGGCATTATAAAATTGTCACGATGTGGTTCAAGAGAAGGAGCACTCAACGATCAATAGTCTTTAATCTTCTACTGAAGCGCAAAGAACCATACAGACGGACCATAACCACACGTCTAACCAACACCAATCGGACAATCTGAACCGAAACAAACTGGACTTAAATACACAAACCAAATGACTGAATTAACGAGACACAGCTGAACACAATAAGACGATTAACTGAAATTAGGCCACAAAGAGCACATGGGACAAGAAAACACAAAACAAAGAGTCCAAAAATCACAAAGATCACCGTAATCCTATATATTTTCTATAGGCTACACACTCACAATGACATAAACTGTGCTGACGCCGCAGTGCTAAATAAGCTCAGAGTAGCCAGCATGTGACTGTATATTGAAGGTAATTTGTTTACAGCTGTTTACAGACACTTAATCTCTCAGTGGCTGCTCCAGAAGGCAATTAACCTCAGCACTCACAGGGGAATGGGTTTGATCTCAGCTCTTTAAAACTACTCCAAGTACATCTTACGTCCTGTCAGAGCCTGAGATGCTTATTGTTTCAGGACGAGAGAATTTAGTTTTTCGGAACAATGCTAACACATTCCTGTTCTTCCTCTTGATTTTGTTGGCTCCTTTTCAGCTCTAACTAAAAACAAATCAGTCAGTGTCATTCAGATCCTGTGGCTAAAACGGCTTCGGAATCAAAATTTGATTTTTTTGCATTTTCTGAAGAAAACGGGAGTTGCGCTGCCAATATACGCTCTAAAGATATTGGCTGTGTTGTTGTTAAAGATTTTGGGGATGGTTGTTAGGGTGTTGCCAAGTTTTGAGTGTATTGCAAGTAGTTGCTAGGCTTTTTGTACTTTATAAGGTATTGCTAAATTGCGTTATTTTAGTGTTGCTACAGTATGCTATAATGGTTATTTTTAAAGTATAATGGTTGCTAGGGCATTACCATGAAGTAGGACTTCTTTCACTATTTTACAGGTCAGAGATTTGTATATAATGTGTGTGACATTTTTTTTGTATGATGTTAAAATTCCTTATAGAATATTTGTACATAAATACGTTAGTGGTACAGTACAAATATTTTGAGCATTCTTAATTCTGTCCCTTATCTTCCTATTTTACTGTATGACATCTCTAGTTATATTGTTAGGCAAAGTTTAAATTGTGTGAATTTTTAACTACCGCTTTAACTACTTGTAGTTAATTGCTTTTTAAATAAAATGAGCAAAACGCTCAATAAGACTCTTACTACTTAGTTCTACTTAATTAATCAACTACTTAATTTTAACATTCACAACATGCTAGCATCAATAAAACCATTACAGTCATTAAAAACAAACTGAACACAATTAGTTTGAAGGTACTGGACTTTGCGTTTGCAATCGTTTTTAGCTGTGTAAGGTCATCCAAAGCAAAGACATGTTTCCTCAATATCTGCAAACGTATGTTATTTTTTTGGCTTCAAAAGAGTGAAAAACTGACATATAGCACCTTTGATGGATAGTTGCATAACTCTTGCCAAGCAGTGCTTATTGAGTGTTGGTTATTCATGGTGTTGTTGGTAGTTGTCATGTAGTTGCTTTATTGTTGGTACTGGAAGACTTATGAGCTGTTCTGTGATGTTTCGTAGCATAAATAATGCAAGTGGTGTGTTCACACTGAAAATTGCAAAAGAAAAAAGTGCACTTCAAACTCGGATGATGCACTTAAGTAACTGAAAAAATTACGCTTTTAATGGACTTAATTACACTGCGAAGGGGGAGGAGCCAAATAATCTTATATGATTTCCACACTACAAGGTTGAGTCTATACAGTAGTGCATAAATACATAAGTGTGTAAAAGTGTGTAGTGTATAGTGGGGCATTTTGGAAGCAGTATGAGTGTTTTTTTAAATTGTTAACCTCAAGTAATAACCGTAGTGATGCTTATCTTAAATATTGTGCTAAGTAATGTGGATTCATGGTTTGTGGCAAAAACAATCGTTGCATCTTAATCAAGTCACTTACTAAATCTAGATTCAATTAACTGGGCACGTTTTTATCAGCGCTCTAACAGAAATCCAAACACTGCGCGCCATCACATTATAAATGGAATACCATGTAGACACCTAATATGTTTTACGTAAGAAATAAGGTAAGTTCATCTTTATGAGTTGAGAAAATTAAAAATGCTGCTGGGAGGAAGGTCTTTGCGGTTGGTGAAACTGAAAAGGTTTTCATGAGCTGCAGACTGAATTTCTCTCTGTTTGTGCGTGGTGACCTGCTGGCCTTCATTAACATGCCTCACCAAACAGCTTAATGAGCAAACAGAGATGAGATGGAGGAGAGAAAGAGGGAGAGGATGAGACTAGTGATAAAATAAAAGAGGCGTGTGAGATAACAGTGATAAGAATCGTCATATAATATTTCTGAAAAAGGTCACGTGTATCATTTCTGTGTCTCGAGTTCATTACAAACAGCTAAAGCTGTCAATCTAAAGATCTACTTGATAGACTGGAATAATTGCATCTTTTAGTTCAAAACATTACGTTTTTAAGCTTTTTGCCACAAAATGAAATACATGTGAGTTATGTATTGCCATTTTATAAACTTAAAATGACATATTTGAAAGCTATAGACTTCTAATGTAAATTATTTCTGCACACTTTCTTCCAATGCATACATACTCTTAAAGATACTGTACACATGCTCACCAGGATGGAAACTTTCTTAATCACTGACAGAGCAGTTTTGTTTGTGAGAGCATCCAAGTTGTGTTTACCTTTTTTTCCTTGCTGCAGTTGCAAATCATTTTCATTTCATATTTAACTTGAGTAAGAGTAAATGGTTTGTTCTTAGAAACTGAAATCTTTATGTGAACTAATGAGTATATGGGCAGAGATGCTCGGAGAGGAACACGCAGCATAAATACTGCACGTATCAAAATAATTATGCTGTCAAAGGATACCTCAGTTAATCCTTCCTTTGGCGTCAAAAACTGTTTTATTTTAATCCACGATTTGTAAAACCTGATCTTCATATTGAGTTCACATGCAGATATAAAGTCCTATTGAAAGCCCTTGTAATTGTGTCTTTTTGATTGGCTAAATCACAAAAGATAGTGTTTTAGTAAATTATAACATACCGTAAAAATACAAAAAAAACTCAATCCTGCACAATCTAAAAATCAACCGGCAAAAACATCTCTTTGCAAATTTGTGTTTTTTTTAGGCTAGTATGTCATACGGCTCTCTCTTTCTTTCTCTCGCTATAGTTGACATATGTCTCTCTTCATAACCATAGTGTTTTGCATGAATATTCTCTGTATGCAGCAAAATTTGATTTGATCTACACCAGAGACATCTGGTTCCAGCACGCCACACACCTGCTTTCCATTCCCAGAGCAGACAAATACATTCTATTGTTTCACACAATCAGTTTTCTCGCTAATTTAAGTACTGTTAGTCATGTTTCGGCAGAGATTCAAATGTTTTGCTTCCTGAAAGTTCCTGAAAACTATCTCAGATTTATCTCAGACACCATTAGCTCTGATGAACGTGATTATTTATTATACTTTTTTACAGTTCAGCATGTTGCCTGTACTTTTTTCAGTACTACTTTCTTAGGTTTCACAACTGCTGCCCTCTTGAGGTTGACACTGTGCCCAGTGGAGGAATGTCTGGTACCCATCTGGGATCAACTGTGGGTGGACACCTGGATCCTGAATGTGTGGGCAAAAATTGGTAAGTACATTTTATTTGCAGTTATGAAGCAACCAGTGTCCTCAAACTAATTCAATAACAACCATATGTAGCTGTTTTCTACTAAACAAGTAGGCCTATAGAAAATGTACTGTAAGTCAGTACAGTCTTGTTGGACCCTTTCATAGAGCACCAAAAAGCAGAAAGGCTATTTAGAAGCATTTTTTTCTGGCAAAATAGATATGGCTTTAATTTTCTTTAATAAAAGATTATGTTCTACATTACAGTAAATGAAATACCAGTATTTGCATTGAAATGCATGGGAGAAAAGTATACTTTGGTTTAAACATGTTTTACAATGAAGGCAGACGTGACATTAATTTCGCTAAATGTTTGTTCACTTCATTGTTGGTAGTTCCAGCACATACAGAAGCAATTGAACATGGTATGCAACGACAGCAAATGGCAACAGTATTCAGAGTAATAAAAAACATATGCCACTTACCCCGTGACTTAGCATAAATGGAGAAATTTGTCAATGTTTTGTATTTTTTTTTTCATATAAATTAAAATGATAAGACATCATGGTCAGCAGTATTCATCCATAGTACTAAATATAAATATCCAAGAGCTGAAAGATGCATAATGATTTCGTTATATGTCATTATGTTTTGATTTCTATAATCTTTTATATAGATCAAGATTATTTGAATCCCAGTTGTTTCAAAAAGGTAAAAACAAAACTGTGCACTGTACAACGTACTGCACTTCAGGATTGATAAAGTGCAGCAAATTCATCACATATACTCACAAATACACATTCTTCTCTTTAACAAACACACTTTCTATCAAACACTCAAAATACTGTATGCACACATTTACATGGATTCCAAATCAAACAGATATGAAAAACCTTAACTCCCTTGGGAGAAATTGGTCACTGCTCAACCAGCTAAAGCACTGAAAGAGTACTTTTTAAAGGATATATTAGTTCCTTGTTCCAGGCAAAAAAACAAAAAAAAAAAAAAATGTATTCATAGGTTGTCAAACTAATTTGTTACATAATAACACATCCCTCCTTGCTCCTCACATAACACACATTAAATCTGAATACCAGATGAGTATTAAAGGGTTAGTTCACCGCAATGTCTTAATCCCACCATTTTGAAGAGTAGTTAAAAATGTATTTGACATAATCAGCATTTTTTATGTTCAGAGGGTAAGTGCGCATATGCGCTGTGATCCTCTATAAAATGGTGGAAGATGTAAATCGGGGGAGAAGAATGATTGAGTAAATTGTTATTTTTGTTCTCTTTGCACAAAAAATCTTCACTGAACAGTCACATGGACTGTTTTACTGATGTCTTTACAAATTTTCTGGAAATGGGAACATTTCAGTTGTGTTGCTGTCTATGGAGGGTCAGATAGCTTTCCGATTGCATCAAAAATATCTTCATTTGTGTTCCGAAGAGGAATAAAGGTCTTGCGGGTTTGGAACGACATGAGGGTGAGTTACACTAATAGCACCTGTGCATCAGCTATTACAAATGAACCATTTTGGAAAGTCCATCGAGTTTTATACTTTGTCTTAGGAAAGCACCAGTTAAATGTAATACTTAAATACGGTACCTTAGATCTAATATTGTATACTTGGGATCATGACGCCAACCAAAGAATGGAGATGTTGGTGCCTCCCTCATGGGTGATCTGGTTTATTCGACCACGAATGCAGTCCAGAGAAACATAAATGGCAGTACCGTTTTGCACTTCGAAAGAAGTTCTTAGCCCCACGCTAGCCCACTCACTACCTTCAGGCATATGACCACCCACCTGCTGAGCCAAGGAAGTGGCCTGACCTCTATCAGTACCTTGCTTGTAAAGGGTCAGCTTGACCACACTGCAGGAGTGAATTAGCTTTAGGTTGAGTGCCACACTGACAGTCCCAGCCTCCGAAAACACAAAGTTCCTCTGAGCATGTGGTTCACCTGTCCTAGCTAGTCGCATTTGGTCTGTATTGAGGCTAATCTGCCTAAAGAGCAGGGGTTTATTTCGTACTGCCCCAGAGGGTAGACCTGTTCTTGAGACAGTGGCTGTGAACATGGAGGAGACAGTGGAAGGGATCCATATCAAACTCAGCATACTAATCCCAGAACTATCACCAAAGTAGCGGACATTGCACTGAGATGGGGCGATGATTTCAAAATTGAGCCAGTCTTCACTGTCAACCTTTGTGGCCCCAGAAAGAGTGATTGAGGTGTCTCTGTAGTTAACACCAGACTTGAAGGAGCGTAGCACCTCCTGGTTAGTGCCATTTCTGTTGACATAGGCAATCAGTGAGAAACCTTCTCGAATACAGGCATGGCCCATTGAATAGATAGCCTGTTGAAGTACAAACTTCACCACACCAGTCTCCATGAAACGTACCCCACGGCTGTCATGGGTAAGTGCCACTATGTAGGGATCAGAGACAGTGGCTATACGGAAGGTGGGACGATAGTTACTCTGGTAGTGAGCTGCTGTGGACATCTGAGCAGTCATGGCCACAGCGCCGGTATCATGGGATAACCAGAGCAAGCTGAACGAAGCTCCTCCAAGTTCATAGGCTTGAATATCTTTACTCTGGTTGCAGTACTGGTTGGGACTCTTCAGCACGACTGTCAGAGTATGATTGGGTTCCACCTCAACTGCTGCACTTACAGTCACACCCTGGTAGAACTTCCTTTCTGGTTGCTCAATTCGAACCCCGCTGAGGTCTCTACCCTCCTCTTCACTGCCATTTATCTGTATCCCAACTTGGAGAAAGTTCCTGCAGCTATGCTTTAATGCAAAGTTGTAGTCTATCCAGACCAGTCCATGTTGTTGCAGGTTGAGGTAATCATCATGGTTAGTCAGCAGGTTGTTTCCTGCTTTGCCACGAATATTGAGCTGTAGTCCGGGATATATGGAAGTACTCTTTGACTTTGTAGGTGGTATGACAATGGAAGCTGTCCAAGACTGCGAAAGCATGTTGTCAGACACCGTTCCACAAACAGCATCACTGGTAAAAGTACAAGGAATGCCAACAGGCTCGCCATCACAGTCTGAACAAGCCTGGCACTCTTGAAGTTCTTGATCGTAGAAGTACTCATGACCACACAACCCTCCCAACATCTCCCTCTCAGAGACACCATGACAACGAAACCCACCTGAAGAACGAAACAAAGAGAAGCTTGGTGAATCCCAAGGCAGGCATTGGGATAACATTTAAAGGGTTAGCTCACTCAAAAAAAAGTAAATAAATAGGCTGTGTTTTATTCACCCTCAAAGCTATCTTAGGTGTATGTGATTTTCTTCTTTTAGATGAATCCAGTCTGAGTTATGTAAGAAATTGTCCCAGCCCCTCCAAGCCTTTCTGTGGGACTAAGTGGGTGTTTGTTGTCAACAGTTCAGAAAACATAAGTTTTATCCATAATAAAAATGTCCCTCACATGGCTCCAGAGGGTAAATAAATTATCTCTGTAGCGAATCCATGAATTTTTGTAAAATAAATATCAATATTTCAAATGTAGGTATACTACAAAGGTATACTATTGTATACTATGTTCAGATGGATAATGTAGGACCTGCACACCTCTAGGAACAGTCCTGTTCTCTTGGCAAAATCCTCCCAAAAAATTTTTGCTTCTCCTTGACGAAACAAATCTTTGTTTGTTCTCATTCTGCGCTCACTACTAATCATGCAGTGTCTTACCTCATCCCCCGGGACGCCTTCAACATATGACAGATACCGGAAGTGTGAATTCAATGTTCATTACTTTTGAAATATGGATATTTATCTTACAAAAATGCATGGATTTTCTATAGGAGCCATATGAGGGACGTTTTATTACAGATATGCACACTTTATTTAATGTCTTCTGAACTGTTAACCACAAACACTTGTTTACTCCCATTGCAAGGTTTGGAGGAGCAAGGACATTTTTTAATATAAGTCCAACTGTATTTGTCTGAAAGAAGAAAGTCACATATGTCTTGGATGCTTTGAGGATGAGTAAAACATTTTTGGGTGAACTGACCCTTTAAGTTTTCTTTTTGCTTACCTGGGGTGTTAACACATTTTACTCGCTCTCCACACAGGCTTGGTAATTCTAGGCATTCATCTCTGTCCTGTTGATAGATATTTGTTACTCAAAGACACATTAAAAATTAACACATATAACTTGCTCTTTAGTGAAATCTTATGTGTTGCATGCATAATGCAGTTGCTGCCACACTGTTACCTGGCAGGTCCTATCAGCATTCGGGGAGCACTGTGACACCAGGAAGAATCCAGGAGGACACATAGTGCACCTTTCGCACTGTGGTGGATCCTTCTGGAAGTCGCAGTATTCTTCAGGCCCACAAGCAATTTGACAGCCTAACACTGGGTGCCCTGCATCTCCAACTACATTCACCACTTTGGCATCCACATCTACCTTATGCACAGCATAGGACTTTTGCAGTTGGCTACGTGCTTGGCTCTGAAGGCCGGCCAGGTGGCTTTCAAAATAGCTTTGCAGTTCTCCCTGCAAACCTTGGAATGAGAATTGCTTGACAGTCTCAGAAAGCAGACCGTACTGAGCCTTCACCACATCCATCTGCTCGTACATGCGGCGTTGGTGGTCGAGTATCTCGCGTTGCTGTGAGAGGAGGGCCCCCTGCTGTTCCACCAGTCTTTGCTGCAGATCACGGATTACTACTTGTTGAGCTTTCAAAGCCTCCACCAGCTTCTCTTGTCCCTTTGCCAGCTGTAGATGAAGGATAAGTGCATCCTCAGCAGGGACCTCATTCTCTCCTAGTAAAAGAAAGAGAGACTAAGTGTCATAACCCAAAAAGTGTATAATTAGCTTTTAAAAAGAAAAATATACAATTCTCTTCAACTTTTTGATATGTGAAGGTCAGTGTTTCGTCACACATAAAACCAAGTCCTATTTTTTTCTAAATCCAGTGCTAAAACTATTTCAATCATATGGAAATGGATCAAAGTGTTCTGCAATGTCTTGACAGTTGACTGCCAGTAGTTCTGCAGCTCTACCACTCTGTCTGTAGCCAAGCAGATGTGTATGTTTGTAATAATAGTTCTAGAGCCAGCTGTCAAATTCCCCTATTCATTGATGTATGGAAATTTCTAGTACTGATGTGAAAGTGTGAGTTTTATTGAGCCTGATAGTTTGTATACACTCCCCACCCTGTGGCATGCAGCTCATATTTTTCAAAGAACACAGAGAGAATTTCCTCTGTGATGTCTGTAAGTTTACTCAAATATCTCACACAAGCAAAAATATGTCTGCATCCTTCTCCAATAAAGAGCATTAAAGAGCTTTCCTCTGCATAGTTTAGTGTGCAACATTATAGTACCAGTTTTCTGGAAGGACTTTGTGAAAGAATCTTTTTATTAAAATATATTATGTAAAATTAAAATAATCCGGGAGCAACATACTGTAGCGCGTGATTTATATAATGGAATTACCTTGGTTAATGATCAAAAACCTTGTGGTAATACCATGCTACTTTTTCACGAAAATTCAACATACTTCAAATAATATTACAAAAATAATATTACAATGTTACTGCATATGTGACTCTGGACCACAAAGTAGGTAGCTTGTTATATATGTAGTAATATAAATTAACATGGTTTTGTAATATTGCCAAAGTCATTAGGATATTAAGTAAAGATAATTTGCAATTAAGATATTTTGTAGGCAAAACTTTTTGCAGATTTTCAAATAGTTGATACAGATTTGGAACTACTCTGGGGTCAGTAAATGATGACAGAATTTTCATTTTTGGGTGAACTATCCCTTTAAGTGTTATACCAGTTTTGAAACGAGATACTTTAATTCAAGTACAGAGCAGCTGGAACCACTGTTTCAATTCACCTGGTTTGATGTCACAAGTGAGCTGAACTCCCAGAGGAGCCACACTCTCTGATGCGGGATATCCAATGTCCGGAAATTCCCCCAAAAACTGAGCGGCTCTGTCTGCCACATGGATGAGGGGAGGCTGGCTGGTCCCGAGAACACACCCGTCTCCAGCACAGGGTCTCGATCTGGGGTTCGGTCGTATCTTCGGAGGCAGACGGCACTCGATTCCTTTACATTCTCTGGTGTCGTTTACAACATGATCTGGTCTTTGAGGCGTAACGCAGTCTGCGCACACAGGACCAAAAACTCCAGCGACGCGCGTCTGGACGGTTTCCCTTGTCTGGTCTCCAGACCGCGCGCGCTGGGACAGAAGCGTTGCGTGATGTTCCGATGAAAAGCCGGAGGGAGCATGATGGTGATTTATTGATCTGCTCTGTGTTGTCGGATTGTGCTGTCGCTGTGGTCTGGACGATCTGCCCCCCGGGCAGTGTGATCCAGAGCAGGGTCTGGGGTCTCCAAAGTCCCCCGAGCGCGCATCGCGGAACGTGCATAATACGTACACCAAGAAAAAAAACGAATTTTTGGATGATGGCATTGTTTAATCACTTATCCACCTAAATAAAAAAACAATTATTACTTGTAAGGAAATACGCGTTAAAAAAAAACTATTGACAGCACCCTCTACATACTAAAAGAGCTGAAAAAAAGCCCGTTATCATTTAGTACAGCCTAAGCCGTGCTGTATAAAGACGCTTATGTGTTTAAATCCGCCGATAAACTCTATAAACAGCAAGATTATTTTACCTGCAGCTGTCTTCTGTTGGAATGTCAGTAAAAATATAAACAGCAGGAGGTGAGCATCTCTCCTCCGCTGCAGTGTGTGTGTGTGTATGTGTGTGAGCCACTCTAAACACTTCTGAAGGAGAATGTCATGGGCTGGGTCTCAAAAATGAGTGAGTTCCCTATATAGGCAACATTTTAGACATCATATGTACATGCAACATTTTTAGGTATCATATTTGTGACACATCAAGCATGCACACATGCAGTATTTTTGAGCATCATATGTGCAATAACGTAATTTTTGGCAAATCTGGACATCACAGACCCTTGCTACGAATGCTATGTTGGCCAAAAATGCAGTTTAGGTATATAGCTCAGTTTAATTTTGAGACAGGCGTTCTCTTTTAGAAGTATTTAGATGGAAATGTTCTTCTCATACATACATAGTTCCCAAAACATGTGTGCCAGATTGCTCCGTGAGCTAATTAAACCCAAATGTGCTGCATGCACATTTGCAGCAGTTTCATTCTAAAATGTCTCAAAACTGTTGTACCTGCTAATCATGGCTAAAAATGCTGTCTAGTTAGGCAGCTCTCTAAGTTTAAGGACGCAGCCCTTATGTGGCATTCCAAAGACTTAATTAGCATCAGGTTTCCCCAGCCTGAGTTTAACCCCTCACTCTCCTCATCTTTCATCTGTTTTTCATTCTTTGATGTTTATTTTTCCTATGTGTTTGGTGTGCCATGTTCGACAAAGTCTAGATTACGTGTAACAATCTGAAAATGTGGTTCAGTCATAAAAAACCAAAATAAAACAATATAAAACGTCTGGTATTTTTTGCCAAACTCTTCCTATTTTAAACTAACTATAACCTCCGATATAGCGATTTGGCCACAGACAGGAATTTAGTCGGGGCTGTGCAAGTTTGTAATAGAGGCGTCATTGTGGTTAATGGAAAGTTGTGTTATGACCAGTGTCACCTTTGTTTGTGGCCATGTCAGTTTTTTTTAAAGATAGACAGGCTTTTGATTGTTTAAACAGCTGTTGTCTGTCATTCAGAATCTGTCAGGCAGAAGAAAAAGTCTTAAAGGGTCAAAGTTTATTTGCTAGAGTTCAGCCAGCCATATTAGACACACATTTGGAAAGGAGAGACGGAGATAATTAAAGAGCTTTCATTTGTATGTTCATTATACGTTATTGGCAAAACGAGATTGCTGAGAAATTGTTGGCTATAATGTTTCAGTGTGTGTGTTGTATATTTTGTATATTTTATGTGTGTGTTGCTGCTTATTAATAGTTAGTGTAGTAGTTGTTCAGTTTAGGTATTGGGTAGGAGTAGGGATTTACAATAAGGTCATGTAGAATAAGGCATTAATATGTGCTTAACTAGCACTAACAAATGCCTAATATTGTAGTGCACTGTAAAATTATTTTTTTTTTGTTTGAGTTTTCTTAACTTATGTTTGCATGAACTTGAAAAAACTCAAAAATCTGCTAAAAATGGTTGCCTTAAAATTAAATTGGCTCAGCTTTTTTGCAGTGTGGTAATAAGCAACTATAGGTGTAAAAATAAAGTGTTACCATTTTTTATTTTTTTTTACATTATTATTATTTTCTGTTTTTCCAATTCGTAGATCATGTGTAGCCATACCCTGCTCTGTACATAGCTGTTTGAATATTTTGAACAATCCAATCACCATTCATTATTATTGTTTTATCTCAACTATCTTGTGCTATTGCTTAGTATCAGAATATAAAAATGTAAAGTTTCACTTACTAAGACATTTTAATTAGGCTACAATGATGTGTTATGCTGTGAAGTCTGTATTTCCGATTATAATGGCTGTAATGAGTGTTTGATGGTTTCTGAATAGTACAGACCTCTGTTAAACCAGAATAATGAGTCAGCTGTGGCCTAATGGTTTTTAAAGACCATGTCCCCTCACACCCTACCATATGGGCTTTTGGAGTCACTTGGGACCTAGTGTACTTTCTTTGAAAAGTGCTGAAGTATGTCTGTTCATTGTCAGATCAGGCCGTACAGTCCAGTCAATAAGCCTAGGATATCTTTTTATGCCAAATGCGTTCACCTCTCCAGCTGTTTATAGCAGTCTGCTTTCATTCTCTGCATATATTTGTCAGTTAAGGAATAGTTCACACACACACACACTTACACACAAAGACAATTTGTTTCCTTTCAGGCCTACCAAGCTGTGAAATGAAAGCTGTGTTTGTACTAAATAAATCCATAAAGGTGTTTTACCTTCAAAAATACGCTTCCTTCATGGAAAAAGTCCATCTCCTGTTGTCCTCTCACATATATGCTCCTATGGACTTATTAGTTTAACTGTTTTGGCTGTGCTTGATTTATGCATATTTCTCTCCTGATTCAGACGGGATGACTTTTTCAGTAGAGTAAGCAATATTAAAAACATCTTAATTATGGAATTTTTTCATACATTTGTGGACTGGAGTGTTATGGATTACTTGTGGATTATTGTGATGCTTTAATCAGCTGTTTGGACTCATTCTGATGGCATTCATTCACTGCGGAGAATCACGAGAACTGATGTAATGGGACATTTCTCCAAATCAAACAAGTTCATCTACATCCTGGATGTCCTGAGGGTGAGTAAATGCTCATTTCAGCAATTCTTTCAGATGAGCGCATGTGCCTTTGTGGTTAGAGTGAATCACACAATCAATAAGAACACACATTAAACAGTATTTGTATATATGTCAAATCCTTTCTTAATTAATGTTTGTAGTTTCAGCAGTGCACGCTATACAGATTTTTATTTCATGTTTTTAATGGTTTGAACTTTGGTTTGTGTTTGACGTTTACTACTAAAAATGTTCTTTATCTTGTCAGTAACTCTGCACAGACATACAAAATCAATATGGCATCATTTTGGTTTACATGATGTCAAACGTTATTTGGTCTCAGATGTTTCGGTTTGTGACGTGCAGTTTTGACTTGTCTCAAAAAGGGTGGTCTATTTTCGTCTCTATTTCGAGCTGGTGGGGGCTTCCAAGGAAAATTCATAATAAGAATAAGAACGTATTAAAAAAGTCGTAAGATTGGATAATTGGTAGCAAATGGCTTAGGTTTCCACCATGTTGTTAAGTAATTTTGCAACTAATTGCAATAAAAATGAGCTTAATTCATGTGCTGGCATCTAAAATGGTCCTTAACCGTCTTGAAACTGTGTTCTTGTAGGACTAGTGCTAAGCAAATTTATGCATTGTCTAAGAAAATATTCCCAAAGTGGCTTGATTGGCTGCATCGGTCTACATCTAGCTTCTTCCAACATACCACAGCTACATGGACCAGAGATTAATACATCATTGTCTTTTATTTAGTTATTTAGTTTTAGTTAACTTAAATTGGCGTTATTTGGTTAGACAGTCGCTATTCTGTGAGTTTAGATCAAAAAAGTAAGTAATTTTGGAACAGATGTATTGCTGACTATAAACCCCATGAAGTCAAAATGAGAGTCTTGTTTTGTTTTTATTCCCTTTCTAATTTTAAAGCCATCTACAGTACATTCTTTTTTGCCATCAATAGTATAACCATTAAAATGTTCCTTTGCACAAGACATTCTTTATAGTGGAACAAGGTTGTTTAGATTATTAAAATGAAATAGTCTTCACATTGAGAGAGGGGTATTTTTGAAGAACTGTTTAATGAAAGGTTCTTTGGGGGACCAAAACTTGTTCTTCTGTGGCATATTGATGACAGGAACATGCTTTCCCAGATTCAATAGAAAATGTGCCAACAATGAAGAAACCCCCTGCAATGAAGAGGTCTTTTGTCCTCCATATTGCAATAAATAATTGTAATCCCACTTTATTTTAGGTGGCCTTAACCGCTACTTTTGCTGCTATTGAGAGATATGGGCAAGGCTAGGAACAGGTTTGGTGGTAAAGGTAGGTTTAACTGTGGGTTAAACTGTAAAGAATTACAACAGTATTATTATAAATGTAATTACGACTGAACCATTTCTTCAACATTAATAACTTTTATAGTTCAGGCATGCAAAAATTCGCTGGCAAGCAGGTCAATGAAATGACAAGGCTTCATTTTATGTTGAAACGTATCGTCGCTGACAAAAAAAAGCAGACAAATGCGTAAACAATGGCGTTAATCATCAACAGGGAGGAACGCTTATAAATCATTGACCAATATGTAATCCACAGAGTAATAATAAACTAGCAGCGGTTGACCTGTCTCGTATGCAATCTCAGTAGTGCACTAGTATGCTGCTGCTTTTTAGCGTCACATGGAATGCAAAGACAGGTTTAGACCTGAACTTCCGTGTGAAGCAGGAAGTGAAGTGTCAGTGACTAACATAGAAGTGCTACAGCTCAGCAGCCTGCTGCATGTGGGTTGGGTGGTGTCCACCGTTAAACAGGAAAGAGGCTTTTTAAACAAAACCTATTTATGACCCCATAGTTATTAAAACTGCCAAAAAAACCAAGGTAAGTGATGTTTTTCTTCAAACAAATATATGTTTTAGTACTAGGTTCTGTGTGTTGGTTTAGTTCGAATACCTGACAATAATTAAGTGACGAGATGATTCTGCGTTGCCTAAAATTGTGTAATTCCACAGTTTTTAATGACTTTACTGATTGTTAAAATGCTAGATCGCATGCTGTACCTGTATTTTGTGCTTATGACGCGAATCATTATATTTGATTATTTATTAGGGTCCAGACATAAAGATGACACGGGAACATTTGCTTTTGACTAATATGTTGTTTAAGGCACTGTGGAAAATAGATCAAACTGCTGATCCTTGCCTTCTGATTGGATTATTGTCAATTAATTCATGATATTGTTGTGACTGGTTATCCGTTACACTGTTGGAGACAGCAAACACAAAAAACTACACCACACCCACATCAGTGTAATATTTGCTAAAAAAACATTTTTAATAGTTGTGGATTATATAATCTATAGATTAATAAAAATAGTTTTATTCAACGTAAAAATGTTTTAAACATTTCCATGGCACGATTCATCAGCGCATGTTAATTGGGAATGTCGACTTCATGTTGACTTAGAGTAGATAATATACGTTACATTTAGCAAAGAACGAACCTTTTTGCCGTTTGGCTTGTCCTCCGTGAGTAATTATGACCGTCCCGTTCGGAAAGACACATGCTGTCAGCACTCTAAATTAGCAAATAACAATAATTTGTACAGTAGTGACTAAAGGAATTAGAAAGTCATCCCCGAAAAGTCACCGAAAAATGTGAACCCATGCATATGCATAAGTTTTAGCCTCAAGGCATGCTTTTTTTATGTCTACTTATGATAAAGAGGTTTAGTGTTTCAAGCATAACAGCTCACAGGTTAAAGCATACAAGCGCTGTGACGGGAATCATAGAACGGCACTAAAACAGTGCGCCCGTGTGTTTGAGGAAGAAACAAACGGGAGACTGTTTTTCTATCAGGTTACCCCAAAGTCAACAGTCCGCCTGGATCTGTAATGACTGTTTTCCTCAGACTAAAATAACTACTAAGGAATGATAGCATCTCGGTGATTTTAAAAACATTACTGCAGCGACATTAAAGCTTCTAGGCCACACCGAGAATTGTGAAAACCAGCTGTTAAGATATTTGTACGTAGTTCTTTCCAGAATCATGGAATGTTGCAAAATAGAACGGTTCGAAGGTTTCTGGTGTCTTACGTTAACATTTAATTCTGTGGTAAATGCTAACTAGACTGCAACCTCAAAAATTTAAAGGTTAAAATATTCAACTCTAATAAGAGCGTTTGCTATAAAGCAAGTATGTCTATTACTCTTGCATTAAAAGTAGGTATATACTGTCGTATACTGTAAATAATTATGTTCTATGCTATAGCTTGTTAATGAGAGATGTGCTATATACATATATATATATATATATATATCTGTCATGACAACAAGAGGGATTGGTTCCATGGCTAATTTCTTTTTCATACCTGGCATCCTGTACAGATGCCCTTGATATGGAATATTATAGTTACCATAATACTAAAGAAAACAAATGAAAATAATTCTTGAAGCAGTATACTGGAAAATATATTAAACAGTATCTAGAATGTCTGACCTCCATCACCTCAAACATGTTAGATAAAGTAAAGATTTACTTTATTTAGGTTTCAATATGACTTATGCTTGCAAATGACTTGTTTTCAATTCTTCCTGTACTGGTGCATCAAATCTATGTAGTATAAATCTAACAAAAAAAACATTTGCTTGTATTTTAATGTGAATATACTGATGATACAATGATGCCTATGCCATCAGGTGCTTGGAAAATAACGTATAACGAGCAACGTATTGTGATAGCTGTAATATCAACGTAGAGAGATAGTGAGTGTCATCTGTTTCCTGTTGGAAACTTTGATGCTTTCAACATCTTGTGAGGGGAAGTTGCAGTAACCACTTCCCCATGTGTAGCAGCACACAAACAGCTCTCTGATTGGCTACACGGCGGTGCTTCATTTAAACAAGAGAGCACAGCATTGTTTAACTCACAGGTGCTCGTAGACTCCGGTTTAGTCTGACATCGTTTAGTCTACTCGAAGAGCTTGTTTTTGTTGAAGTATAACAGCACGGCTCATGTTTAAATGAAGAATTGCTCGTATTGTTGTGTTCATGCAAAATACGAAAAATACTTTAAAACGTGCATTTTAATACATAAAATATATATGTTTTATATTTGATTTCAGAATGTAAAAACATCTCAGACTAAAAAAATGACAAATAAAAACATCGAAGGAGGGCTCGAGTAGTACGTTGCCTTACGTAGCGTCTGCCCATCATCCAAATAGAAAACTTTCTCTTTTCAGACTGAAAAAAAATGCTCATTCTCAATAAGCAACATGATTTAAGGGAATCATTCATGTCTGCGGCACAAACCATACAATATGAGCTCGACGTCTTTGTTTAAAAAGTGATAACATGTGCATTAATTCAAAGCAGTTGCACAAGTGAATTGCTGAATGTGAGAGAATAAGAGGGAAGTAGGCCAGAGTTGGGTATTTTGGACCAAGACTAAGAGATAATGTTTGTTTTATTTTAGATGAATAATCGACTGAATAATCAGAAGCGAAGCTAACCGATCTTTATTAATATATATACACTGTATTGTGTTTTTTTAACTGTGAGAAAAGAAAAGTTTAATCTACAACACGAACCCAATATACTTTCCGTAATATCAGGCAGCGCCGAGCGTTCAGACAGGTTTCTGCATGTCTTGGCAAAGAACGAGTTATGCAAGCCATGCGTTTATCTATAGCCTCTGGAAAGATATTGTGCAATGTTTTGTTTTTTAAAACATGCGCACAGGTACTCAGCTCTATATTACCAATCACGAACAAAAAGCCAACATACAATTGACCGATTCTGCACAGGAATTACTAAACTACGCTGCCATAATACACTAATGACATTCCATTTTATAGTATGTTCATATAAGATAGATCTGTGGCTGGATTTAGATAAGGTTTTCAAGGTCTGGCCCATAAATTAATTTAAAAAAGACAACCTTGATTATAATTACTAAATTATATTATGATATATATATATATATATTATAATTACATTCTTGTCCATTGTTGTGAATCCGCTTATGAACGTCCTGTGAAAAAAAAGATTTAGTGTCATTGGTGAATCAGCTGAGAATGCGATTCATTTGTACAGTCAAACATAGTCGGGAGTGTGTTTGCATGCATGAGCGCTCAGTGACTCTTCACATTATTACAATACATTTATAATTACACTGTTGATCTCTTACACTTTAACCTACACTAAACCAACCCATGCCATCAACCTTACCTGTAACCCACATCAACAGCAGCAGAAGTGCTTTGCAATACAATATGAACACAATAGATGCGTTGTACTTATTTATAAGTACGTAGTAGTTAAGACCATCTAACATAAAGTGTGATCTTAGTTACTTTATAGTTATACATCATTTACTGTTATTACAATAATAAGTACATGTAACATGTTGAATGTTGCGAATTAATTGTATGAATTGTATTCATTATTTCAGAAGGTATTGCATATATATATATATATATATATATATATATATATATATATATATATATATATATATATATATATGATCAGCCAATCAAATTTGAAGGATACATTTTCTGGAAATATCTGTTTTAGGCTTATTATCAGGGTTAGGGCCTCCTACACAGCTAGGGTTAGGTTGAGGTTTAGGGGTAGGGATTGGGATAATTCTATATTTTTTGGACAGTGTGTGATCTAGGACCATGTCTTGGCAAAATCACGGTGACCGACTGTATGCATACATCAGGTTCTGCGTTCGGTTCGGCTTTGATTTGAGTTTTTCATGCTTCTATTGCAAGACTTGTTCTAAAGATGTTTTATTCCTGTTGTAGATGGATGACATTGATGCCATGTTCAGCGACATGCTGCAGGAGATGGATCTCCTAACACAGGTATGTTTCTCATAATTTCAAGAGCGGAAATTGGCTAACGAGTATGATGTGTGCCTTTGAGAGCTTTTAATTAAAAAAGATAAGGAATAGCTTCATAAAAAGTTAGATTTCTAACATATTCTTTTTGTGTGTATATGACCATTTCAATAGGATACAGCAAATTATATCGGTATATGCAGTATAAATAAGTGATGGTATAGGTCCGTAAAGAACAAAATATTAAACAAAAGCGAGAAGCATTTGTATGTTAATATGATCATAGTTCCTGTGCTGTTTGCTCTATGGTTTAAAAAATAGCTTTCATATTTGTCTTTCATATGAGTTGTTCCTCATTTGCCTTTTCACAGAGTTTGGGAGCAGAAGCAGAGCCTGCGCCGATGCCTGTACCTCCCTCCACTCATGTCCCTCAGGAAATGAACTTTTCCATTGGTTTTACAGATCTGAATGGTAAACAATGTTTTCTCACAAGTGTATTTTACCAAGTAATTTCTCCCAAAAAGCTCTATTCATCAAATGTTGCTTTTAAGAGGAAATTAGTGATTAATTAACCATAAAATTGCTTGAAATTATGTCTGAGAGCAGCCCAAAGAAGCACAGACGGGGCTGTTTGAAGTGGAGAAAGTTTGTCTGCAATCAAAACCTGATTAGCACACTTAAATGTTGCCCTCGATCAGTTCTAAAGTTACGCTTTGCATTTATTTTTATGAATTTCTTCCTCATATCTAGTTGTCACGGAGCATGCCATTAATGAAGCCCCCCCTATTTTAATTAAATCCTGGCTACTCATTTGGTGTTTATTTGTAGCCACAATATCCAATTTAATCTCATGGCAATTCATAAATATTTTACATTTTAATGAATTGGTGGCTTATTTGTATGTTCATACCTATTTCTATCCTATGCACATTTTCATATGTTGTACTTAGACTCCATTAATGCGGCTGGGGTGGACCTTCATAATATTATTATTATTATTATTATTATTATTATTATTATATATAGCTTATGTTTTGTATCATGTTTTACAGATTCAAATGAAATAGAACACCTTATATACTGTACTTGATAAGATCAGGTTGCAATATTGCACCTTCTTAGGTTGTAAAAAAATATTTTTTCTTCACATTGTGACTTCTAAAGCATCTCTACACGATCTGGAAGACAATGACTTGGACGCCTTGATGGCTGATCTGGTGGCAGATATCAGCGCCACGGAGGAAAAGTTTGCCACGGAAAGAGACACGGTTAAGGAGTCAGCTCCAGTTGCCCCAAAACCCTTCGAGCCTCCAAGTAATTTTAGCCTCCAAGCATCAACTGACACCTCTAAACCTGCAACTTCCTCCAACTCCACTGCAGTTCCGGTCCCACCATCCTCCTCCAAACCATCGAAAGTAAGCATCATTTTGAATGGTTTGCACAGACTCTGGCCTCATGTGGTTAACACGTACATAGTTGAAGGCTACAGGGTTTATTTTAACACAACCAGGCCAAACAACAGATGTGAGCGGATATGATGAAATTTAAGTGCAGTCAACAGTGTAAAACTACAGAAACTTTATGAAGTATGAACCTTCTGAATGTCTAGAATATCTATTTCTACTCAGCGTTTTTAAAAAAAAAGCCTAACCATAAAATGTAATTATCCTCACGACTGCAATGTTAGCTCAGCCGGATATTCATTAAATATTATTTTATGTCTAGCCCAGTGCTTGTACAACAGGATATATCCAGACGGTTTTTTAATGTAGATCAGCCCTTTAAAACCTTAAGTGAGATGCTTAACTATCATTTAAAAGCATTACAGATGTACTGCTGTTCTACAAGTTGGGCAACATAATTATATTGCCTTCTAACAAGGACAGCTTTACACATCCTTTTTTGGACTTCAGAAAGCCTGGTGATATTTTGTAATATAGGCTATTGTACAAACATGAAAATATTTGAATGTATGCCAATCTAATGAATCAAACTACTAGCTTAGCATCATGCTAAGGTAACAATGAGTCAGCAGATTTTGTATACCATGGAGTTTTCAAAATCAGCCTCATCTGAGGTTTCTGTTACGATTATCTGAACTCAGACTCTATACCTTCTTCCTTTTGTCATTTTTATTTTTAATCTGCAGAGAGTCAAAGTAAACCTTCCATTTCCCATAAGTAGAGCACTTTAACGTATAACTTTGACCCCATGAAACCATAATCATTATTTTGTTTCGCCTCAGGAAGAGCAAGAGGAACAGATGAAAGCAGATAAGATCAAGCTTGCTTTGGAGAAGCTAAAGGAGGCCAAAGTGAAAAAGGTGAGAGATACAGTTGTTTTAATAATTTTTCCGTCTTGAATACATTTGAATGATGTCAAGTATATTATTTATTACAGTCATGCACTGCTCTTGATGATTTATGATGGCTTTGGCTATAACTTCTGGAGACTGTTCCTAAATCCATTTATCAAGAATGTGACTCATTTAACTGCAAAAATATAGATGTTTTTCATGGCATCGTTTAATGCTGTGGTGTAGAAAATGCTGACTGAATTAGGTGATCTAGATGAGAGGACGTCCACCACGCAGATCCATTTTTAAAAGAGTAATAACATCAGCCTGAAGCATGCCTGGACCCTGCTGAATGTATGCAGGACATCTTTTAAGAGATTTCACAAACAGCATATGTTTAATCTAAACTGTCTCCCCTAGACATCTGAATAAATAAATACTGTAGATTCTGACATACTCAAAGATAATGCTATAAAGCAACAGGACTTTCTTTAGGTCTCTGTCTGAAGTTGGACTCTTCAGGTTGCTGTCTTGACTCAGACTAAACCTTCCTTAAGTCACTTTATGGACTTCAGGACTTTTCAGTTTTCTGTTTTGTCTATTTTCAGGCCTCTGTCAACACATTTCAAATCTTTGTCTTAACTCAGACTCAACACTTTCGGTCTGTGTTTCTAAATAGTCTGTTTATAGGTTGCATGAACCACACTGGCTTAATGGCATTGAGTGATCTAAAGTTGGTTACTCAAAATGATTTACCCACAGTGTACAGAATATGTTGTAACAATGATTGCAACAAAAAGCCGATTTAAAACAATCTGGTCTTTACAAAACATGACTAATAAGTAAGTTTTGCTACTTTTAGCATTAATTTGGATATATAAAATCGTTCAGTGTATTTCATACGCCATTGCAGAGCCAATAGTTCCCTGTAAATGCACTCTCATTTCCATCTATCCCATCTGTTTCATAGAAATTTTATCCATCTATAAGACCATTTATATCTCATCTTTCAGACATCTTTGCGTAGACTCTTTTGAAAAGACCAGCATGGCTTGTTGTCAATGTGTGCTTATGTTAGTGTTCCCACCAGTATTTATGTTTCAGCTTAATTTAGTTCAGCCACAACTTCTACTTTGGTCCACTTTGCAGAATATTCTGACCAACAACTGCAAAACTGGAGGAAATCATATGACCAACATAACCTGTAAAGTATCATAACAGTTCACTTTGGTTTACAGTGTTTTGGGGCATGAAAAGAGTTTGCTGCACAATAAAATAAACTATGCCATAATCCAAAAAACAGATGCAAATCACTACGAACAAGCTGTTGTCTTGTTAACTAAGTTTAACCTAGTTATTTATGGTTTGTTGTGATAGCTGGTCGTGAAAGTGGAGATTACGGACGGCAGCTCAAAGACTCTTATGGTGGATGAGAGACAAACAGTCAGAGATGTGATGGATAACCTGTTTGAGAAGACACATTGTGACTGCAATGTGGACTGGTGTGTGTGCGAGACCAACCCTGACTTACAGACGGGTGAGTGTCATCCATGTACACACAAACTTACGTATTCATTTAGTTGTCATCAGCTGGATTTTGTGAGGAAGATGAAGTGTGTTTTTACTGGCCAGCTGACAGCCAGGCTCCAGTGAGCTCACAGTACAGAGCTGACCTACGACTATACACATTCACTCTCATACACTAAACGACAGGTGGGTTAAATTACCGCCCCAGACACCGTCACTCAACCTCCCTATCATGAGGAAATACAGTCCTTATGATCGAAATCCCCAATTTCTCTTTCTCCATCTGCTACGACGCTTCATCTGCAGCCATTACCATATGCTTGCTTTCTGGCTGCCAAATTTTAGATGAATAGACTGGATTTATCTTGTGTTATTCCATTTGTTCATATCCCTAGAGAAAAAGAAGTGTACTTGTGGAGTATTTCAAACCTAAAAATATATTTCAAAACAAGATGAAATAGAAATGCCACTTAAAGGGCATTCTGTCATTTCTGTCATTGATCACTTACCCTCATGTTTTTCCAAACCCGTAAATGCTTTGTTCGTCTTCAGAGCACAATTTAAGATATTTTTTATGAAAACTGGGAGGTTTTTCAGTCAACGTACTGAAAAGTATGAAAGAGATCGTTTGAATGCTATGAGAATACTTTATTTACCCTTCTTTAGTCACCTTTGCACCATTTTAGACAGCATCCAGTGTACGCACATTACGTATGCAGTTCTGTGTTAGACACAATGGAAAGATATGTCTTGTAGGCGTATTTACGCTTTGATTTGCACAAATAGCATATCTTTCCATTGTGACTAATACAGAACTAATACAGAATACAGAATATGTAATGTAGACTAGAGGCTGTCCAAAATGGTGCTTTGATGATGTTACATGCCGAATATTTGAATAAATTTGTTATTTTTGTTTTCTTTTCAATGCAAAAAGTATTCTTGTAGCTTCATAACACTACAGTTGAACCTCTGATGGCAGACGGAGCATTCAGACAACATTTATTATTATTTTCCGCACCTTAACAATCGTAAATGTTTGGCAGTCAATGGGACAATGACAAGCCTCCCGGTTTTCATCAAAAATATCTTAAATTGTCTTCAGAAGACGAACAAAGCTTTTACATTGCTTACGTTTTATTTTTATTTTCACAAGACAAAAAAAGACATGGAATGGTGTAAACCTGATGTTATAGTATATTACTATATAGTATTACTATATAGTATATTATTATATAGTATATATACTATTAGCATTTTCAATAGACAATTTGTTTTCAAAAGTATTTGTCCGTTATGTGTCTTCTATTGCGACTCTCACTGAAAATCAACTGTTAATGCAATGCAACCAAAAGAACGTAACTCACCAGGGTTAGACCAGGCTACACCAGGCTAATTTTAGAAAAGCATCATCTTCGCATGACGATATTTCCTACTGCGAATGACTTATGATCATGAAGGAACATCTAAACAGCTCGACCGCAACTTTTATTGCTTGTTCTCACAAAAGTATGATTTACAGCAGTGGTTCCCAACCGGTGTGCCGCGGCACTAAGGGGTGCCGTGAGATCTTTTGAGGGTGCCGCCAAAATTTCAACAAAATTTTTTTATTAAGGCAGAATCAGTGTAAACAGTATTCTCATATCATCTAGGACTAGGTATAAGGTGTTGTTGCATGCAAACTCTCGAAATGAAACAAATAAATAAATATAAATAATATATAAAGAGATTTTAAATATCTATTTCCTTATAAGGGTGCCGGGAACTTTTGAAAGGCTTTCCAAGGGTGCCTCAAACAAGAAAAGGTTGGGAACCACTGAGTTACGTTTTTGATTAATAAAGGCTCATTTTCGGTTAGTTGCAGAATGTTATGTTATGACACGATCCTGCACGATTTAAAAACTGATACATTTAAACTTTGTTGTCACATGTACAGCTAGGTTTATTCAGTAGCGTGATACGTTAAAATAGCGCATCTGTATCAGTGAATACGTTTTTACATTAATTTTCATTTGTTAACACTATTGGCTAGGTTTAGGTTTTGGTTTGGTGTAGGCAATATTTCCAACACAAGCATTTATCTTTCGCGACACGTTTTTCGATCAGCATTATAAAAACACTGCAATACGACACCTGTACCAACCTAACATAAATGTGCGAAGGTCACGTATTAAACGTGTGTTTTGTGTCACTCTCTAGACATTTCACTTTGAAACTGTTGCAAAACTTGCAGTAAGGTACAGAATTACGGTGTTACAGTGAGCCTAAGCTGGTCTACATATAGAGCTCTTCACCATCATCTACTCCCATCACGTTGAAGGACACAGGAAAATCTTAGGCTCAGGGAAAATAGCTTCCATGTTTTCCATGTTATGCCTGTGAAGCAGACTCACACAATGGGTTCAATGCCAGTAACCACATCACACATCAGACCACCCATACAAGATCTCTTCATTACAGTTTTTAATCAGTATATGTGATCTTTAACTGAGAATCTGGTTTCAGACAGTATAGTGCTTTATATATATATATATATATATATATATATATATATATATATATACCACAGTGTCTGGGTTGTCACCATGGGAGGTATGCACAGTAAAAAAAATTGAAAAAAATGAGTTAATGAGTTTATTCTAAACATTTTGGTAACACTTTAGAATAAGTAACGCACATATTCACTATTAACAAATAGTTTTCCCTAAATAATTTGCTGCAATTAAGGTAGCTGTTTATAAACAGGTATTAAGTAGGGTTAGAGGATCTAGAATGTAGTTTGAAGTTTTCAAATACTAATACAAATTCCTAATAAACAGCTAGTATGCTAATAATATGCATGCTAATCGGCAGGTTAATTGCGTTCCCTAATCTAAAGTGTTACCATTATTATTATTTATGAAAACTTTATTTTTCCTATTATTTTTGTTATTTGTGCTTTATTATTATTTTGGATCTTGCAGTTTTGTTCCAGGAAATAAGGAAAAATGCTAATCATGCTAAACAAATAAAAAATAAAACCGCTTACACCAGTTAGTTTCAGAGGAAGTTCTGCCCTATAATTCAGTTTGCTGTTTTTTTTAAGCTTTTCAGCATTTCATGCTGTGTTCTTCTCATGCTTTACGGCGCATTTAGGTAGCTATTTTAAGCAATAAAGACCATTTTTTGTCTATTTGAATAGGGAAATCCTGAAATCGGAAAAACTGCTAGCCATACTAATATTAAAGAAAAAAAAAAGCAACAGCAATACAATTAACGTTTATTATTATTATTATTTATATATTGTTATTATTTCGTTCATTTTACATTTTTGATCTCACTTTAATGTTTAAGGGGTGGTTGACTATCAATATTTAATCATAAAAGGGAGAGTTGTATATAGGCAAAAATGGTGACTGAGATTGGACTTTCCACAGAACGGGGGTTTGAGGACCACGAGAACCTTGTGGAGCCTCTTTCTACATGGACAAGGGACACGGAAAACAAAGTGCTTTTTCAGGAGAAAAAAGACAAGTATGAAGTGTTCAGAAACCCTCAGGCAAGTGCTTGGACAGCTATTTGTGCGTCTTGATGATACAAGTTAAATTACTAATAAATAGCTAAAACTATTATAAGACTGCTTATTAAATATAGCATATAGGCTGTTTATTTGTACTTATAGAGCACATATTAAGGCCTTACTTTGCATGATTTTCTCCACATCAGTTAATATTACCCTGTAAGCTGTACCTAAACTCAATCTGCTAACTATTAATAAACCGCAAATTAGGAGTTTGAGGCAAATGTTAATAGTAGTTAATAGTAATAATTGAAAAAATAAACAAATTTGTGACCATTAAAGTACTAAAATATATATATACTTTTCCATTGTCTTAGCTTGTAATAACTATGACATTTCTAACACTAAAAAGACTATAACTTCTCCTTTTCTTGTGTCCTATAATTTCACTGAAAATGGAACAGAAATGAGAAAAAACTGTTAATCTCAGCAGTTTTAACGGTTTTATTGGTAGAAATCTAGAAGTGTCCATTTGTGTAGAAAATGCCGTTTAATACTCAAATACTTCAAATATTTGATTAATTACTAAAATTCTGCCGAATGCCACTCAATATTCTTTTACAGAACTTTTATTTGTGGAAAAAGGACAAGAAATCTCTAAAGGACATGAAAGACAAAGACAAAGAACAACTTCTGGAGGTGCGTCTGGCTTTATAAAAACGTTTTATAATTGATAGACCTTATCTAAAGGTACGGATGAAGACATTTATCAAAAGAACTGCGATGGTGTCGTATTTAACATCCTAACCGAACCCTCTTGATCAAGGAATTCAGGTCTTAACAAGTCTGATCCAAACAAGGAATCATTCCAATGTGTGCTCTGCAGAAATTGATATGGAGCAAACGATCTGAAGTCTTCGTGTCCGATTTTGTATTTATGGATGTAGGAGAACTTTTGTGGGGCCTCCGTCATTGTGCCTGACCTGGAGGGTGTTCTGTATCTGAAGGAGGATGGCAAGAAATCCTGGAAACAGCGCTACTTCCTGCTACGGGCCTCTGGATTGTATTACTCACCCAAAGGCAAGACGAAGGTCAGCTCAGGCAATCCAGACAGTAAAACATACAGTGTATTTCAACCAGACAGGAGAAATCCTCACTGATTAAGCTCAATGTGCATCGCGTTGCTATAGACCTAAATAATAACTGGCTCGGTGAAAAGGTCAAGAAACTACATTTCAGTGAATAATGGGTTTTTGTGTCTTCATCAGGCTTCAAGGGATCTTGTGTGCTTGGTGCAGTTTGACAATGTGAACGTCTACTACTGCAAAGAATACAGAATCAAGTACAAAGCACCAACAGACCACTGCTTCATTCTCAAGGTATGGTTTCAGCCGCATCCCTGTGAAAAAGAAAATTGTAATCTCGAAACATATACAGTACACACACACACACACACACATGTTATTAAATATATTAAATCTGCGACCGCAGGCTGCTTTGAGGCTGCTCTTGTTTCAATATTCTGTTGTGCCTTTTTTGATTAAAGCACGAGTAAAGTGCTTGACTTTAACAGTACACTGTAAAAACTGACCGTGATTTTAACAGTAAAAAACTGTCAATGGTAAATTCCTGTAAAATTTAAAGGGAAAAGCCATAAACTGAAATTCATCGCGTTTCATAATTAGTTTGAATTTGATGCTTTTTCTTTGAAATAACAATGTTTCTTCTTAGTTTTTAGTAGGTATGTTTATTAAGGTTGTATGTCACGTGTAATGTTGTCAAATGAATGTTTATTTCATATTTCAATTTAATGGTGTTTAGTGCTTGTGCGAATCAACTTTTATAGATGTTTGTATTTAAAAGCTGCTTGTGATCATCATGTGACTCTTGGTGGTTATCAGTATATCAGCTGCCGTTTTTTTACCCTAAACTTTACAGTTTCTTTTTTTCTTTTACAGTGTAGTGTTATTTGGTGTTATTTATAACGTTAATATGCTAATATACTAAACTGCAAAAATATTATTAAAATGTGTATTGACAAATATATTTAAACACATGATACAAGCACTAATTTATACAAATTTACTTGACGTTTGTCAGTCAAAAGAACTTGGATGGTGCCACTGATTCCAGTAGTTTTTTCATAGTCTCAACTGAGATTTTGAAGTGTTTACTAACTTGAAATCAAACTGAAAAAAGGGCTCTCAGAAACTGTGCTTCTGGACTTTGGGGCCTAAAGGAAATCCTTGTTATTTCCGCAAAGAATGCTGTTTTATCAGCAGTAGTCATGGACATGAAAGCAGACATAAAAGACGTGAGGCTTATAGCACCAGAAGCTGTAAATCACATCCCTCTAAAAGCATCCATTTCCCCTTGAGATAACAAGGAGTGGTGCAATGGTGTGACCGGGTCAGAGGTTTGAAGATGACCTTACTGCAACCCTTCAAAATGCTCCACTGAAACTACATCCCCAAATGAAATTCCTATTTAATTACTATTGTAGTAAAAATGGCAGACCTCGTCCCTGGCCAGTGTTAAGGGCCAACCTCAGCTTTTTAAGTCATGTGCCATAATAACAAGGGACCTTTAGGTACTGCCGGCAGTAGGGCATTTATCTGATATTTACGCACCATAAATCTCCTCGGTTCCCTTTTATACATGTCCACTAAAAGAAAACTACTCAAGCTGGTAGGTGTAGCTCCCAAAACCCTGGGCTACTAAACACTAATTGTGCAATAATTATTTCAAGGTGTGTCTCCTGTATGCCCGCTGCTTTAATGTATAATAATTAACTAGATTACTACCCTCAAAGATAAAAGCCGATGTGTTGCATTTGAACTTCCAGAATGCAGGAAGTGGTTGGGGAAGCATCTTTTCCTGTTTAGTAAGCATGGATGAGAGCTGAAATTAGCTGTAGCAACACAAAACATGAGGAGATGGGGGTCTGAAGATTCACAAAAGGTGCAATGCAAGTAGCATTCAAGGAGCAGCACAGTATTTTATACAATAAAACATTTTATGGGAAATATCCCTAAATGCTACATTTTGTGGAAAGCTCATCTATAGAGACAAATGCCATTTTCAAATGTATGTCTTCAAAATAACAACAATAATTACAATCCAATGTGTCCTAAAGAAACTACCTAGTGAAGGTACATATAATAAGAACTACAGAGGTCCTAAAACGGAGCCCTGTGGCACTCACCACTACCTTATCTATATTTGGTACACACAACATATCAAGATTTTCAAGCCTTTGCAAATTAAACCATTTATATAAAGAATAAACCACTTTTTATATAATTTTATTAGAACTTTATAATCCTTTTTTAAGTAGTAAGAATTCATCTTTTTGTGTGTTTCAGACACAATGCAGTTCAGAACCTGTCCGTAAATTAAAGTCTTTGCACACAATTTAAAATACTTTTTTTCACTCTACAATGTTACATTGTCTTATATGTGAGCGGTGAAAGTATTGGTTAACTGTTCCACTAATTTTTAATGAGTCATGGAAACAATATCACTGGCTAAAGATTCTTGTCGGACAAAGTAATGATAACTTCACTCTTAAAAGTAATTTTAACAACATCAACTCAAGGGAGACGTTAATTCTTACTGTATATGTGAATATAACAAAACCAGGTTCACTGACATACTAAATTTTAGCAAGAAATGATTGGTAATATTTTCCAAGGGTGTTTCAGGCTATATACCAAAGATTTGATTGTCTGTGTTTTAAGGTAGTCAAGCAATGGGGAAATAAAATGCAAAAGAGACGCAATACATGAAGCAGAACTAATAATAAACCTAGCGACTAAGACTATGCTCCAACAGAATATAACATTTGTCTTTTTTCTTTTGTTCGCAATAATTCAACTTCGTGCATAACACTGTCTCTGCCCCTTTTAGCAATATTTGTGACTATTCCTAAAGTATGGCATCAGAGGGATGTTGGTAAACAGAATTGTGATTTCATTGTGCCATCTATTGTCTCTGCTATGCAACTGCAGTAAACCAAGTGTCTGTTTGGAGGTAGACTAATATGATCAGAACATGAAATAACATGAATACCCTTAATAATTTGTAACCAAACTCAAAGAAAGATATAAACAAGTGTTTATTCAAGTAAAAAATAAACTAGAGTAAAAAAAGTATCTTAAAGTTACAACATTTTAAAAAATTGTTGTTCCACAAATCATTAGGGAATTATGTGAAATTTAATAGGGAATACAACCAAATTAAGTGTTTGAAGTGTTTGAACCAAACACAGTGGTTGATGTGGTTACTGCGATCTGTTTTTCAGCATCCCCAGATTCAAAAAGAATCACAATACATTAAGTTTCTGTGTTGTGATGACGCGTGGACCATGACTCTGTGGGTGACGGGTATACGTATTGCAAAGGTGAGTGGAAACCAAGCCACAGAGCATGCATTCGTACGTGCTTCTAAAGTAGATAATGATAAATGCAAAGAAGAAAGTTAAAATTCTAATTTAGAATACAAGTATGCACACTGTAAACTTTAGCAGTGCTGTGTTGGATTCTATTGTAGAATTTTGTTTTGAAAAAATGAAATACTCACCCTCAGGTTGTTCCAAACCTTTCTTTTGCTGAACACAAAAGATATTTTGAAGAATACTGGCAACTTGTACAGTTGCTAGTAACATGACATACCACATACTAAGCATACCATTCCAAAACAAATAGAAGTCGATTGCTACAAACATCTATTTGGCTGCAGATGTCTTCTTTTGTGTTCAACTCCTACAGACATGGAACAACTTGACTGTTGGTAAATTATGACAGGGAGAACGATCCGTTCACGTTTTTCTAGTAATAACAGTCACATTTTGTCACGATTTTTTTCATGATAGTATGGTAAGCTGTTATATGACAACTACAAGGGTGCCGTGAGGAAAGCTGCAGGTTCTGCCTCGTGGGCTAACCGCACTATCCAGGCCTCCTCCAGTGCATCCACACCCTCCCCTACACCTAAAGGTAGATAACGGAGCTCGACATCATTATAAAATGATGAGATCATCATAAAATGTATCAATGTTCTTGCCTGTATTAACATGCTAAATGATTTTGAGGACACTTAGCAAGGTTTGTATATATCTTTCAGCCAAAGCTGCAAATGGACATGCTCCTCAGCCTGCAGTGGAGACCAAGGTACTTCTTTTAGCTGTTTTAGTAATAAAGAACATGATTAAAAATAATGTGATTGTCACTAATGTTATCAGTAACGCTTTACTATAGGGTCCAATTCTCACTATTTTAACTATTTGCTCATTAACATGCCTATTATTAACACATTACCTGTTTAGTACAAAGCACATATTCTGCATCCCTCATCCTACCTACATAAACTTAACAACTGCCTTTACTAACTATAACTAAGCAGCAAATTAGTAGTTTCTTTTAGTTATAATTAATGGTTTGTTAATAGTGAGAAGTGGACCATACTATCTTATTTGTGGGATGTACTTAATTGTGTGAAATGAAAGTGAAAGTACTTTTTAAGTGACCTTTTCTTTCATTAATATTATATTTTCTGCAAGTACAGATAAAAAAGTGTAGAAGTATAAACTACAAGTGCACCTTCACAAGTTACATATATATAGCTCCTTGAGATCCTTTTTAATCTTCTTGTAATGTCATGATTTATTTGGAGTTCTCATTAATGCTTGGTTTTGGTTTGTTTTTCAAGGGTCCTGGCAACCAAGCATCTTTCCCACCACCTCCGCCTTCAATGGAAAGCCTGCCTCCTCCACCGCCTGACCCTATGTTGCCTCCTCCTCCTCCCCCTGCTCCTTCCAGCACAAACAAAGCCAAAACTTTTCCCACTCCACCTAAATTGCCACAGTCCTCCTTCCCACCTCCACCCATGGATGACCTGCCTCCTCCACCACCTCCTCCAGAAGATGCCGAGCTGCCCCCTGACTTCCTGCCTCCACCACCACCTAGTTTGACATCTTACGGAGGAGAAGCGCTCCCACCACCACCTCCAGACCCTCTTGCGTCTCTTCCACCACCTCCCCCTGCTCCCCAAAACTTTGCATCTGCAGGCGGAGCACCGCCACCACCTCCACCACCACCTCCACCCCCAGCTCCTGCACCGGCTGTCCAAAAACCCACCGACTCTATCAAAAAAGTGGGTCCACCTCCACCAAAGAGGACTACACCTCAGCTAGCAGCGCCATCAGGAGGCGACTTCATGTCAGAACTAATGACAGCAATGCAGAAAAAGCGCACTCAACAATGAACTTGAAAAAACAGACATGGCTAAGTGACGTTTTTACAATTGGACCGAGGAACCTTTTTCGGATCCTTTTATTTTTTTTAATGTTTGAAATATTTTTAGTGCGACACGCTATATCATCATTGCTAACGACATAACCGTTGAACAGATTCTGGCAGGCCGTATTAAGTTCTAATGAAAATGCATGAATCAAAGTTTCTTTTTTATTAGTTTTATTTAATTTGCTTGTATAGAACTGCAGAATGTTGTGATGGAAAAGGAATGTTCCAGTGAGAAAACCGATTAGGAAGAACAGCTGACCCTCAGCTGTTGAGCCCAGGATGGAGGTTTATTGGAGTATCCGGCTTTCTCAGCCTCTTCCTGCTCCACAAACGGCTCTGTTAGGGTCTTCTGCAACAGCGTCACCTATAAATGCATCATAAGAAATTCTATCACAAATGAAAAATAACAGTCTGCCTTAAAACATTAGATTTTGTGTATAATTGTCTTGTGTACAGTACTTTTTAAAGTAACATATTAAAGCAAAAGTTCATCACACATAGTCTTACCTCTGAAAAGTCATTTTTCTCTGCTTTTCTGATAGCAGATTCAGCCATCCAGTTCCTCAACACATACCGTGGGTTGACTCCTGAACAATAAAAACAAAGCAGTCAGCACGTATAGCATTACCAATTCGCCAACACTGGAATCAATCCAATTTAAAAATATCAAAATACATAGAAAACGATCGCAATAATATTGAACTATATTACTGTTTTGGTCAAACAAATGCAGCCTTGGTGAGCATATAAGACTTCCATCAACAACATTCGAACCATCTTTTGAATGGTAGTTTGCCATAGCATACTGTAACAATATATACAACACAGACCGAAAATACCTTGCATTCTGTGCTGACGAGCTGCATCGGAGTCACTTTTCATCCTTTGAGAGATAATTAAAACATTACGAGATGTTCATTTCAGTGCTCTGTATGCGAGTGTAGATTGCAGCAATGTTACCTTGACAGACGCTTTAAATACAGCTGAACCCAGTCTCTGAAATACTCGTGTGATGAGAGGCCTGACAGAGCCCACATCGACTGTTCAGTAGAAATGGTCACAGTTAATGGACTCAAATCATGATTATGGATATCACAGCGGCTGAGGGTGTGAAAGGAGTGGAAGCGTACCAGAGGAATGGCTCCCGTCTGAAGCTGGGACAGAGTGACTTCACTCAGCTGTCTGAAAGTCATGGTGAAGTCTGCTCCAGTGTCCTCCATCAGCTCAAATCAACACATTGCACGCCGTACATTTAATTCTCCCAGGTAAAACCAACTACACTTTCTTAATGTCATTAAAGTGCTCTGTTTTCTTGCACTAATTTTGTACTTAATATACTAAAAATTATTCTTTAGTGCTTCTTAGGACAAACTTAAGATGTATTTAACTCTGCTATTTGTTTTTAAAAAAAAATTGCCACTTGTAGCACACTTAAAACCATCTTTTATACAATAGTGCACCTGAGTGTAATAGTAGTGGTAACTTATTGATAATTTATTTTAATACAAAGATAGTATGTTAAAAGTGCATTTTAGTTCATATTCATGGTGTCAAAGCACAGTTGAGTACACTTTAAGTTTATCTTAAGAAGTACTAAACGATCATTTTTAGTATATCAAGTACAAAATTAGTGTGCGAAGAGCACTTTAATAACATTAATAGTGTACTTGATTTTACCTGGGCTACGTAGAATCGTAAAATGCTAATATTTACCTTTAGAAGAAATGCAATCAAATATGAATCATTTTCTTGATTTCCAAGAAAGCCTAACTTTGCTTTAAACAGTTCACGGAATCTGTGACAAAATAAGAAGAAATAGATTAGAAATGACTAACCTGACGGCACGGCGCTTATCTTAACGATACGTTCACCTTTGGTGGTAGGTCTGCGAATATTCTCTCAGTATTTGCTGACACCTGAAATAGCCAAATGAAATGACACGCGAATAAACGCTTTCGTTCCAGATCAGTACAATCAGAAAAGAGCTCTTACTGTGAGAGCTGATCCGAGGTCAGCAGTGGTTTCAGAGCTTCTAGAAGTTTCTGTAGATTGAAGAGGCCCACATCAGCCTGGGCTCCGATGCTGTACCGGCCCTCGTCGTCAGATGAGTTGGGGACAAAATCTATACAGAAAAAAAAATGCTTTAGCTATGTTGAGTTAGCAATAGTCTTTTTTTGGGTAGGTCAGTTTCATGTTCACTTATTAGAACATAATAAAATACGAAAATGGATGCAATAATAAACAATATACTTAAAATTAAAAATGTATTAATTATATATAATACACGTGTATTAACAAACATTTTACTTTACGCTGTACAACAAACATTAAACTATTAGCAGAAAACGGTCACTGATATTTCGAAGCATGCGAAAAAAGTTACTTGGGTCGTATGATTCCATAAATCCAAACGGGCCGTAGTCGATAGTGATAGATAGCAGACTGAAGTTATCTGTGTTGCAGACCCTGAGTGAAAATGCAGATCATATGGGTATTCAGCTCATTTTATAACACGATTAAACTAGTTAAGAAGAGTCAACTGACCATGAGCAAAGCCAACTGACATCCAGTGAGCGATTAAATGAGCGGTTTCATTCACCACTCTAGAGAAAAACACCTGAAACCCAGTAAAATACAGTCTGGTCAGACCGAGTATAAAATAACTAAACATAAGAGAGACGCTGAGATACGTACCGCATACTTGTCAGGGTTATTCGTCGCAATAGATTTAAAATGCTCTTTAATTACAAAGTCCGATAAAGTCCTAAAAACGAAATACAGAAACCATTTAAAAGCGAATGAGAATGAGTGACCAAAAAAACAAACCATAATAAGTTCAAGTAAATTTACCTCAAGACATCGAACTCTCCGCTTCTAGTTAATATCTCCAGCGAACCGATACGAAACCAGGATCTGGCCAGGCGCAAAACAACCGCTCCTGATAGACGCAGAGAACGGTCACGTGACGTGATTTATAAAGCCAAAGATGTAAAAAATGTGCTTGTATTGATTGTATTTTTACCTCTTTCTTTTATTACATTGCCGTCATAAAACCGATCCCTCCATACAGGCTCCTCACTTACAACCAGACTGAAAAATGATAGACAATAAATTAAAACATCCAAAATAGAATTAGAATTTTGAACGTGGTATATGTAGAGTATTAATATTAATTGTTCATGCCCGTTCATTCCTTCACACCTTACCAATTAGCATAAAGCGTCTTATCATATGCCCCCATATATATGAGACACAATTTTACACACATATGTATAATACGTATATTGTACCTGAGGGCTCTGCTTGTGGGAACCCCCAGAAAATGCATGGCTTCACTGCACAGGAACTCCCTCACAGAGGAGCGAATCACAGCCCGTCCATCACCAGACCTGCACACAAAACATCACGGATATCCTACTCCATTACAACCACAGAAAACAGTCACGCATTACTTAATACGATATAAAATAGAAGCAAAATGCACCTCGAGTACGGTGTCTTCCCTGAGCCTTTCAGCTGGAGTTCCCATCTCTCACCTTTTCTGTAAGATAAAAAAGCGACTGTAGACCGTTTGAAATATAAAGCCTTCCCATTGAGGACGCTTGACACGTTTCTAAACTGAGATGTGCTCATTGCTGCATGCTTAAAAGAATAGTTCACCACCAAAAAATGAACGTTCTGTCATCGTTTCAAGTAGGAAGATATTTTGAAAAAAGTTTGTAACCAGGCTGTTTTGAGTCACCATTAACTTCCATAGTAGGGGAAAGAATGGAAGAATGGAAATATCTTCCTACAGAAATTCATACAGGTTTAGAAGTACATCGTTTTTGGCTGCACTATTCCCTTAAAGGAATAGTTTTTAAAAATTGAGAAAAAATTTACTTTGCCATTAAAAAAATTGCCATGAATTTCCTTACTCTCAAGCCATATACGATGTAGGTGACATGCTTATTTCAGTAGAACACTGAAGACGACTTTTGCCGATTGGTGATTTATAATATGCAAGTCAATGGGTGCCGTCCCTTCGAGAGTCTTAAAAGCTGTTGCAGGAAAAACAAATGAATACTCGCGGCTTCTTATGATACGCTGAGCTCTTATGAAGCAAAATGAATGATCTGTGCAAAAAACTGAACATTATTATCCATAGTTTCAGGCAAACAGCATTGTTTCTGTTGCATGATTGTGGTAGCAAAGTCATGTGCGAAGTGACGCCGTTGTTGTTTCCTGTAACTGCTTGACTCTCATTGCGACGGCACCCATCAGCTTGCATATTACGAATAAGCAAGGGCCACGGGTTCAGCTGAAAATCATCTTTACTGTTCTACTGAAGAGAATCACCTCTATGCCGGATTGCCCCGGGCGTGAGTAAATTAACAGCAGATCTTGATTTCTTTTGAATTCCTTTTAAACATTGCATGAGTTCGGAGACATCTGTTTAAAACATCTACCTGTTTGTATATTCACCCAGCAAATGTGCTCTTCCGTCCCCCAGCTGCTCCGACCAATAACCAAACTATAAAAGCACAAATCAAACAACAAGCTGATACGTTTGTTTCGGTTGTCTTATAACCGTTGCGGTCAGTATCGAAACTTTTTTACCTGATGGCCCCCGTATCTGTGTGCCAGTGGTATAGAGCCAGGAAAGAGCTTTCCACCGCTGACGCAAAGAACAAATTCTTCATTCTGAATCACAGACTCATTCAGATCCAAGATATTCCTCAACGCGTCCTGAAATACACAAAAGGAGCATACAATATGTAGAAATAACATTTAACAAGTACTCTAGTGTATATTCTCTCACATATATGATGATATTGACAGGCACTGAACAAATTTATTATGAGTCGATAAGCTCAGAACATAGACCTCTTTGAATAAAATATGCATAAATGACATTTTTGAAATTATAATGAGTTCAATGCATGCGATAAACACAATACAAGTGCAATGGATCATTTAGACACTTGGTAATGGTAGCGATTCATTTGAGAAGCCGGTGGTCCGTACTTTGTTTTGTTGAAGCGTTCCGCCGCTCCTTGAGAAAAAGAAACGATTTCAACTGCGTCGAATGTGCACTTATAATTTTAACACGTTTTAATAGAACACAAGTCCTTGTAGATAACATGCTAATTACATTGCATTTATTTAAAGAAGCCACTTTCTTATCACTTATAAAAAAAAATATATATATCATTTTAAGTGGAGTGTTACTTCATTTTACATTTTAAATTATGTATTCCAAAGAAGTTCATTGCAGATGTGTAATGCTTAATAACGTTTAAAACAGAAATGACGTTCACGAATGTAAATTTGTCAGTACATTTGACAGCACAAAAGAGTGCCCGGACTTAAGTGACGTTCAAAAAAAGACGAAGATCTACATTTGACATGAATTGAAACTGTAGTAACATTTCATTTTATTGCATCTAACTTGAAATAAGCGTTTGGAAAGATTACATTAAGTTCACATTTGAGTATATTTATTTAACCTAGGTCATTTCATTAATAATAACCAGTTAATAATAAGTTATGTAGATGATGATGATGTGTGAATAGGGGCGTGAATAAATAATAATAATGACTTTTT